>NW_027418647.1:0-137522 GCF_009905375.1 Apium graveolens
TAACTGAATGATAGGAAGAAGGGACTGCCTTGAGGCGTGTATCATGTTCTTCCCATGATAGCGTTTGTAAGTCGAACTAGCCTTCACCACCACAAGTCCAACATCTGAGTGCTTGCCTTGGTTCTTGTCCTATGGTTGTTGGCAAATTGATATTCCTTCTATGGGGCATTCCACTCCTGCAATCCAATTATCGGCATGTCGGTTGGGGTCAATTAGGAGTCATTATATCCCATCCTTAAAAGGTGTCATGGAGCAAAATATTCGCTGAAGCACATTATCCACAAGGACCCTTTAATTGGGTGTTCCCTATTAGCGGGGTTATGACCAAGGGTCGTCATGGGGAAATTTCACACCCTCCAGCACAGAATCGTCAAAGACATTGTTACTCTGTCCGGCCCTCTTCGGGGCTTCCCCAACAATATGCATAACTCTCGAGAATACGCTTTCCTGGAGTTCTTGGATAACCTGGGCAGCAGTTGGTCCTCCAAATTATGTTGATCACAGGCCCTCGGGGGCGCGTCCTCTGAAGATTGTATTATCCCGGTCCCCTAGGTTGGGGATTTCGCCCCTGATCTTCTGATCTCTCCGTCGGTCATCAAAGTTTCTTCTCACATTGTTGCCTCTATCCCTCCTTCTCCAGTGTATGTTCAATCTTCCTTTCGAATGAGGAACTCAATTTCATCTTTTAGTGTCTACACTCATCGGTGTCATGGCCAACATCTTTGTGAAATCTGTAATACTTGCGCTCTTATCTAGTTCGGCAGGATCAGCCTTCAAAGGCTTAGGCTAACGTATATCTCGATTTTTCTTGATTTCCATCAAGATCGGCTCATAGGGGCATAGCTTAGCGTATTCAGAAACTTTTTCCTAGGTCCTCCCTTCTAGGGGGTTGAATCAGAGTTTGCTCGGTTATAGGATACTTGTCCTTAGCGAATATTCCAGGTCAGTTTTCCGCTCTTGCCTCCCTGGACTCATTACTCCTACAGTCTTCCATGCTCTCTTCCACCTTGATGTACTTCCCGGCTCTATCTTGGAGCTGAACATGTTTTCAGGGGGCCGTTTTGCTAAAGACATTCTTGAAGAATTCATCCCTAGTTCCTTGTTGCAGTGCTATCATGACTACCTTGTCATCAAGGTCCGGGACTTTTAAAGCCTCCTTTGTGAAACGATTCAGGTATTCTCTCAAGGATCCTTGCTCCATGTACATGCTCATGAGAGATGCTGAACTTTTCTCATGCACTCTCCCACTGATAAATTGCTAATAAAAGCTTGACTTAACTCTCTGAATGACCCGATAGAGTTCAGGGGCAAACGACTATACCATCTTTGAGCCATACCCGACAGGGTGAGGAAAGGCCCGACACTTAATAGCGTCATTCACGGGTTTGCAACACAGTGCATTAGAGAAGTCTGACATGATTAGCGGATCTCCCGTGCCATCATAAGCTTTGATAGTGGGCATATTAAACTTCCTTGAGATATGGGCATTCATTATCTCCTCAGTGAATGGTGGAGTTGGATCATCAGGATCTCCAAGGGGAAGAAGATTGCTTGGATCAGCCTTGGAACACAGCTGTAATATCCGGGATATATCGGGTAAATTATTTGCTAATAAATAATTAATATATGGTTCAGTATCTATTAGTGAATTATTTGTTAAGTGTTAAATGTGTTTGGATGTTTTAAAAATATTATTAATTGAGTATTTTAATTTTTATATGTCCAAAATAAAATATAGATAATTGTCATATCTTCTAATTATTTTTATGTTGAGTTTATGAATTTATAAGAACTCATATGAAATTTATAAAAATCTTTTTCCGGGTATTAAAAATCTATTTTATAAAAAAACGGGGAAACAACCGAACGTCATCCGTTGTTACATTTTTTGGAAGCCCGAAACCTTCTGAGAACTCCTTCCTAACCTAATTGTAATGTTAGGTTCCCATTTGTTTGTAAGAAGGAGGGGTGGTTGAATGCAAAACAATACCGTTTAGTCGAATAAAATGCGGAATAAAATTGTGAAACAAAATTCAGTTAAATAAAACTTTTATTAACTTGAAGGTGTTACAACTACGGTATCGGTTTACAAGGGATTAATCTCAAATCAATTATTACAAATCTAGAATAAATTCGACATGAACTTTTTCTATTTTTGTAATTAAAAGATCAAATGCTAAATGCGATTTGAGATTAGTTCTAGGGGATTTTAATCAGCTAGATAGATACACAAGAACAAGATAAGTATTTCTAGTTGATTGGCTTTAACTTTACAATCTAGAAATTAATCTTGAAGTTGCAGATGAGATGTAATATTTGTCTGCTGCTTTTTCTTTTGATTCTTGTATATTGTGATCTGTTTGATTGATAATGAAATGAACTTGTCTTCTGCTTTCTTTTTAAACAACACAAGCCGAAAAATAAATTGGAATGACAATCATTTAAGCTAGTGAGGACTTTCGGTAGGAAATGTTTACAACTAGCAAGACAATTAAAAATGATTTAGCAAGACTTTCGGTATGACTATTGATTGTCATACCGATTGTCATAGTAGTACAAATGAAATTGTCTTACTGAATTAATAGTGATTTTAATCTAATAATAATTCTATCAAGACAATCACTGAATTAGCATGACTTTCGGTATGACTATCAATTGTCATACCGATTGTCATACTAGTACAATCAGTTGTCTTTTTAGAATTAAAACAGATTTTAATCATTAAATTCTGTAAATCCTTATATTAATTCTAAATTAATTAATCAATTTAATTCAATTAATCAATAAATTAATCTTTGCAGATATAATTTATTTTCTTAATTAAATTATATGGACTTAATTAATTAATAGAGAATTAAATACTAACGCTGAGCAGCATCCATTCTTCTGACACTCTTCTGAAAGTCACTGAGACTTATGAATCAATTCCGCCACTTCAACTGCTGACACTCGATGTACTGTCTGTGTTCATGAGTGACTAACTTCCGTGTACGTTTCTTCATGTCTTGACTTTGATATTCTGATTGAATCCTTGTAATAAATTGATACCTTGACGAGATCTCTGTCACTTGATTAAATCCACGATCTTGATTTACATCACTGAGGCATGATCAAATTCTTGAACTTCTTCCAGTGAATCTTCAAGTCTGCAGAATGAACAATGTTTCTTTATTCTTTGACAGATGTTACTTTGTGAGATCTCTCTGATGATTGATCCACTATTTACTTATTACATTCTTATTTGAGTTGAGTTAAATACTCGAATAAACGAGTAGGCTATGACATATGCCTTTCAATCTCCCCCTATTTGCTTGTTAGACAATAACAACAAATACCTAGAGGATAACTCAACTAACAAATAAGAAAAAGATATAAACAGTAAGGTAAAGTAAATAGCAGAAAAGTTCTGGATTATATTTACATTTTCCAGATTCCAAATGAATTTACAAGTCAATACAAGATAGATGTTCCTCTAGCCTGCACATATAACTACATTAGACTATCTTGATTCATAAAGCTCTAATCATATTACATTGAGTTTTGAGCTAATTGACTTCAGTTGTCTTCTCTTCTGACTTCACCTTCTTCTAAATCTTGAAGCAATTCCTTGTCAAAGACACGATCCTTTTCTGAAGTGAAGCTTGCTGGTCTGGACTGGTTGAACTCCAACTGACTTCAGCTTATTCTTGAGTTGATTGTACCTTTAACATTCTTCTCATAATAAGCTTGAATCAAGTCAGCAGCTTGAGTCTTCAACATGGATGAATATCCAGCAGTTCTCAAATGATGTTCATCCAGACCAGATGCCTTAGCTGAGTAGTTCTTTAAGAGATTGTACATCTAGCTGACAGATTGAAGACCATCAGACTTAAAGAATCTCACCTGATGAGGATTGTTGACATTGAGGACTAGCCCTGCTGGCAAACTCTGTTAAGCCTTTCTCGAAGAACTTCATTCAATTCTGAGCTTCTTTTGACTTTGTTTAAAAGAACCCAAATCTCTGACAAAGAACGATTCTCAAATAGATGAAGTGACACTTTGAATGATCCTTCACTCTGACAATATACAAAAATGCTCATCTCATTTAGGGATCTATCAAAAGCAGCTGTGATCCTTGAGACTTCAGTCTTGATAGCATTCATGTACATGTCATTGTTAGGATTTGAGATTTCCAGCTTGTCAAGAAGATGTAAGAACTGCCTATCATTGTTAGTGGCTCAGCTGAGGCATATCAAGTACTCTCCTAGCTTCATCCCATTTTTCACCAATCTTTAGTCTGATATCTCTTCTCCTTTCTTGAGCCTTAATGTCATGAAGACGTTGCTTTTGAAGAGTTTCTGTTCTTTGTATGTCTTTCCTCCTGTCAATGATCTGAGGGGACCTTCTTGAGTTCAGCTTCTTTTCTTAGCATCTCTGACTGCTCTTTCTGAAATTCTTTCTCAAACCTAGGATCCACTGTATCTTCCTCTTCCCATTCTTCAAAATCACTTTCCTCTTCAGCTTCAAATAACCCATCTTTATCTTCCTGAACTGGTTCAGTGGGAATGTCAAAAATATCAAAGTCATCATGTTCTCCACTGTAGTAGACACATCAGCCCTTTCCTTTATCTCCAGCAGAGGTATCTTTTTCCTTCCCTTTGGCACTGCTCCCTTTCTTCTCCCCCTTAGTTGAGGGATCCTCTACTGACTTTCCTTTGGAACCTCTATCACCTCCAGAGCCTGATCCTCCACCAGACGGTCCTTCAAAATAAGCTCTTTGTTCTTCATTAGGGCAATGAGAATTCTTGATCATGTAATATAGGTGCTTCATCCCTTCATTGAGATGTTTCATGCCCGTCTCTATCTTTAGAAAATCTTGAGGAGTCCAGTGAATGATTCATCTCAACGAGGTCTTCAAGAGAAGTCATTCTTGTGTGTAGAGAGCAGAAGTTGGATATGTCATCAGCTGATAAAGTTGGAGTGTCCTGAATCGAATTGAGCTTTGGTATTACAGTGGTCTTTAGATCTGAGATGTCATTCCTTATGATTGCAAGCTGATTGTTGACAGAGGTGGAAGAAGAAGACCGTTTCAACCACTTGTGCTTTGAAATGCTTGAGCTTCAGCTTGGCTTTTAGCAAGTTCTCTTTTAGGGCAGCAATCTGAGCTAACAGGTTCACAGTATACAGTGTCTGTGTGTGTTCTCCACCTGAATTTCACTCGTTGTTTGGTTCACTCATCTACGTGCATGTGTTTCTCTCAATATAATTGCTCGTGAGGAGTCTTCCAGTTGCTGTTCTTGTGTACCCTGCATTAAAAATCACCCTAGCCTCTTCAAGAGAGGTCAGTGGTGGTGTAATGGAATTCGCGAGTCCCGATCCTCAGTCAAACCTATCAAATCTTTTGGAATAGATGGTCTAGAATTGCTTCAGGGATAGATTGTACCGAGTTGCCCTCCACTTTCTCCAGATAAATCTGCGAGTGGAGGAAATCCCATAAGGGAGCCAGAGGTGTTGGATCTGGGAGGGGAGAAAATGCACTCTATAAAGATGGCGGAGAGTCAGATTTTCCCTCGGACAGCATGTGACTGCTCTTCTGCCGGAACTTATGGCAGGCACTGTAACCGACTCTACGTGCACTCCTCGCTGTGTGTCCTGAGTATGATCTGGGGAAGTGTATGGTTCCATTGTGAGTAATGGAATTGTGCTTGACTCAGTACAAGATGCCATGGCCCTATGGCGAATTTCAATAGATGCATCCTGTTGAGAGAATGCCTCTAGTAACTGTTCATTGGCCATTTCAAAGTCCATGTCCTGTTGAGAGGACAAGGATGGGCTTTCAGATGCCTCAGAATATGTTCTTCTTTTCTTAGGATGGAGGCAGAGCTGAGGGTTCACTCATATTTAACAATGTACTACTTCCTAGTAATCTCCTGGGTAACATTTTAGACAGTGGGGGAGAGGTTGAGATAGAATGAGACTCTGTGTTTGGCTCTATGACCTGGGATTGAAGCTGTGGTTCTACAACTTCATGGTCAGCCCTATCAACCACTGGGGGTCTTTCAATAGAAGTAGGAAGAGAGTGAGAGTGAGGAATTACTACCTGTAATGGAGAGTCTGGGTGGCTTGAACCACTGGAGGTTGAGGTTGCTGTTCATGGCCGGGAAGATGGAAAATAGGTAAAGGAATATAAGTGGCCATGAAAGCAGATAAGTACTGGAACTTGCATGAATTTGAAGGTTGTGTCTTGGCGAGTGTAAATCTTTTTGCTAACTGGAGGGGGGTTCAGTTACTGCAGAGTTAGCAAGAAGGTGCTTTGTGTTCAGGTGTGAGTAGATGATCTGCTATAAGCATGAGAAAACGAGCATAGTAACATGATACCCTACGATTTGTAGAATGATCACGTAAAGCAGAAGTTAGACGTCTCAAGAGAATGGGAAAAAGTAGTTTGCCAAAATTGATCCTTTGATTGAAAACAACCGCAAGACCAATATACTGCAGAGTGGAAGTGATGTTATGAAAATTGGATTTTTGTGCAGTTGGCAAACACTTTGGAAAGTGTATCGAAGAAAATATCCCATTCAGACACCAAATTTAATTTAGAAAGTTTGGTTAAATTGATCACCCCCTGATAGTGAATAGCATTGAAAAAATTTGTGATATCATTTTTCAGAGGGTAAATTACAGAAATTGTCTAGTGGAAAATTCAACGCACGATTGACGACTGTTTCATCAAACTACATACTGTGTGTTTGCGACGAGTGAATGAAAAAAGATTTTGAATCAGCGGCCACAGTAGAAGTTGTGCAAATCAGTCTAAGTAGATCGACGTTTAAAATCACATTTGATTTAATCGCAGAGCTAACAATCGAATGGTCATTTAAAAATCTAATCCATGGCTTAATTTTTTCAACATCACATTTTTCTGATTAAAATAACCAACATGATTATGCGCGACAATTTTGGAAATTGAGAGCCATTTAAAATAAATAATAAGGACACACGCTTTTCAGAATTTTAAGAATAATATTAAGAAAAATTCGAATTAATTAAATTAATTTAATAATTCGAATTAAATTAATTATAATCGAAAAATTTAGACAGAAATGTATCTCGTTAAAATTCCTAACTCACAAACACAGTTTTGACAAACCAAAAGACACAAATCAGAAATTAAAATTAAAATAAGAAGTTCAAAATCAACAAACACAAATAGAATTTGAAGGGGCAAACTGATTTTTATAAAAAAAAATTTTTTTTTTTTAATAAAAATCCACAGCACCTCTGTATTATATACTTGTATGTATATATCACAAAGTGATGATTTTGTGTGCTGAGTAAAAACTCGAGCAAGGAAGAAACAAAACAGATTTGAGTTCGAAGAGAGAGAAGAGAGAAAACTGAAGAAACTGTTCGAATTTTTGAAAGAAAAGATGAACTGCTGAAAAGTGGTTTAAAAACACACAAACACACGCCTTATATTACAGCTGGTATGACAATCCGGGATTGTCATACCGATTGTCATACCAGGCAAAAAGAAGGAAAAGAATAACAGAATAATATTAAAATTATAACTGGTATGACAATCTGATAGTCATACCGATTGTCATACCAGTATAAATAATAAAATGAAAATAATTATCTATATGGTTTATAACCTGGCAAGACAATCCAATAGTCATACCGATTGTCTTGCCAGTATAAAACTATACTGAAGAACATAATTAACATAATTTACACTGAAATGACTTTCAGCAAGACAATTTCATTGTCTTGCCGATTGTCATACCAGCAATAAACACAGAAACACACACATTTATAATTTAAAAAAGACTTATTTAACTTATGTAAAAAATATTAGAAAATATTTACAAAATAGTAAAACTGAAATACAGACTTATAATATTTATAGAAACAAAGACAATATATCAGAATTTATTATTTTTATTCCAAAAATAGATTTCTCTTGAATTTTAGCAAATAAAATTCATAGAAAAAATATTTTTAGAGGAAATAAAATATTCTGAGATATTTTAATTAACAAGAAGGGAAAATAAAAATAGATAAGATAATATATATTACATAGAAATAAGCAAGAGATATGATAAAAATGATAAA
The DNA here is from genome assembly GCF_009905375.1 of Apium graveolens. NCBI lineage: Eukaryota > Viridiplantae > Streptophyta > Magnoliopsida > Apiales > Apiaceae > Apium > Apium graveolens. The sequence goes on from NW_027418647.1 coordinate 8,095, forward strand.
ATAAATTTGCAAATGAATTTTTCATTTATGATAAATTCATTTGTAAATTCATTCAAGAACAGATTCCAGATATTAACTAAATTAATCACTAAAACTATTCAACATGCCCATTTACCAACTAATCTGGTAAATGTGGATTCGTCAAGTTGTTTAGTGAAAATATCTGCTATTTGTTCTTCTGTTGGAACAAAAATAGTTCAACAGTACCATTCATGACGTGCTCTCTAATAAAATGATACCTGATGTCAATGTGCTTTGTCCTCGAGTGCTGCACAGGGTTGTTGGTGATGGCTATTGCACTTGTGTTGTCACATAAAATAGGAATCTTGTTCAATACAGAGCCATAGTCTCGTAGTTGGTTCCTAATCCACAAGATCTGAGCACAGCAGCTTCCAGCAGCAATATATTCAGCCTCGGCCGTTGAGTTGGAAACTGTTTGCTGTTCTTGCTGTACCATGAGACTAGCCTGCTTCCTAGGAATTGACAACTTCCTGAGGTGCTTTTCCTATCAACACACTTCCTGCATAATCTGAATCTGTATATCCAACAAGGTTAAAACCAGATCTTTAGGGTACCAAATACCTAGATTTGGTGTTCCCTTAAGATATCTTAAGATTCGTTTAACAGCAACGAGATGAATATCTCTAGGATCCGCTTGGAACCTTGCACATAAGCATGTAGCATACATATATCTGGTCTACTTGCAGTAAGATAGAGTAACGAGCCAATCATACCTCTGTAGCTTGTGACATCTACCTTAATGGAGTTTTCACATGGTCCAAGCTTGACAGCTGTAGTTGATGGAGTCCTTGCTGATACAGAATCCTCTAGATTGTACTTTTTGAGGAGTTCTTTGAGATACTTGGATTGACAAATAAATGTTCCATCTAACCTTTTGATTTACTTGTAATCCAAGAAAGAACTTCAGCTCTCCCATCATGCTCATTTCAAACTTGCTGTGCATTAACTTAGCAAATCTCTTACAGAGATTATCATTAGTAGACCCAAATATTATATCATCCACATAGACTTGGGACTAATATAGTATCATTCTTATGTTTTTTAGAAAAGAGAGTTTTGTCTATGACACCTCTAATAAAGCTATTTTCAATAAGAAATTCAGAGAGAGTGTCATACCATTTCTTGGAGACTGTTTTAGCCCATAGATAGCTTTGAAAAGAAAGAAGACAAAATCCAAATGATCTGGATCTTCAAAACCAGGAGGTTGCTCTACATATACCTCTTCATCCAGCTTTCCATTCAGAAAGGCGCTCTTGACATCCATTTGATAAACTTTAAAGTTGAAAATGCTGCGAATGCCAGAAATATTCCGATGGCCTCAAGTCTAGCCACTGGAGCATAGGTTTCATCATAATCAATGCCTTCAGCTTGAGAATACCCTTTAGCTACCAGTCTTGCCTTGTTTCTTGTAACCACACCATCTTCATCTAGTTTATTCCTGAATACCCACCTAGTACCAACAGCTTTCTTGTGTACAGGCCTAGGTACCAGTTTCCAGACTTGTTGACTTTCAAACTGATTGAGTTCATCTTGCATAGCAATCACCCAATCTGGATCAGACAGTGCTTCTTCAATTTTCTTAGGTTCCATCTCAGAAAGAAATCCTGAGAACAGACACTCATTTTGAGTAGCACGTCTAGTTCAGACTCCAACATCTGGATCACCAATAATCAACTCAAAAGGGTGAGCTTTATTCCAGACTGTCTGTCTTGGAAGATGTGATCTTGATGATTCGCCTTGAAATTCATTGTGATGTTGTGTCCTACTAGATGATCCTTCAGCATCTCCCCCTGAGTTGTTGCCATGTTGGCTTGAAGATTCTCCGTCAGTAGCAGTGGTATCTCCATTGTTGCCAAAGTTTCCATCACTATTACCTTGAGTATCATTAGGATTAACAGGTTCTTCACCAGCAACAACCTCAGGTTCTTGACCATGTTCTGATTCTGAATCTGACGTATCATCAAACTTCAGTTTCTCAGAAGGATCTTCAGTTTGGATACTAGGGAGTTTAGTGTCATCAAATGTAACATTGACACTTTCAGTTACTTTGTGTTGATCAATGATATACACTCTATATGATCTTCTTCCATATCCAACAAAAATACCCTCATATGCCTTTGCCTCGAACTTACCACGACGATCATCTCCATCCTTGAGCACGAAGCATCTGGCACCAAATACATGAAAGTATTTGATAGAAGGTTTCTGTTCATTCAAAATCTCATAAGGAGTTTTCATGAAGTCTTTGTTGATTAGAGTTTGATTCTGAGTATAACATGCAGTATTGACAGCTTCAGCCCAAAAGTACATTGGAAGACCTGATTCATTTAACATCGTTCTTGCAGCTTCAATCAATGTACGATTCTTCCTTTCTACCACTCCATTTTGCTGAGGGGTTCTAGGAGCTAAAAATTGTCTGGTAATCCCTTTGTCTGTACAGAATCCATTGAGAAGTGTATTTCTGAATTCTGTCCCATTATCTGACCTTATTGCTCTAACAGGGACGTTAGAATCTAACTCAATCATCTTGATATGATCAATCACAACTTGTGGTGTTTCATCCTTAGAGTGAAGAAATAAAACCCACGTATACTTGGAATAGTCATCAACTATCACAAGACAGTAACACTTCTTTGACATAGAAAGGATATTAACTGGACCAAATAAATCCATGTGCAATAATTGCAGAACACCAGTTATGGAAGATGTGTCAGTGCCTTTGTGACTTGCTTTCTTTGACTTTCCTTTCTGGCAAGCCTCACATAGTCCTTCTGGAGAGAATTCCAGCTGAGGCAAACCTCTTACCAATTCTCTTTTGACAAGAGAATTCATTGTTTTGAAATTGAGATGGGAAAGTCTCTTGTGCCATAGCCAACTCTCATCTGATGATGCCTTTGCATAGAAACAATTGACTTCAAGATTGCTACCAGAGTTCATGTCAGCTACGAACAGATTTCCTTTCCGGATTCCCATTACGGAGGGTTTTTTCACTTTTCTTGTGCAGAATCTGACACTTCAGCTTGTCGAATAAAACATTATAGCCGTTGTCACAGAACTGACTAATGCTAAGCAGATTGTGTTCAAGTCCTTGCACAACATATACATTTTCAATGATAACATTTCCAGCTTGCAAACAGCCATATCCCTTCGTTAAACCTTTGCTGTTATCTCCAAAGGTAACCACTGGGCCAGCTTTCTCAATCACATTTGATAGCAGGGCTCTATCTCTGGTCATATGTCTTGACGATCCGCTGTCAAGAATCCACACTACCGGTTGTACCTGTTTAATGCCCTGCAATACAAATGGATTAGAACTTCTTCGGAACCCAAGCTTGGCTGGGTCCGGCATACTTGTAAAATTGGCCTTTATCAGGCAAAACAACATTCTTAATTCAATATTCTCAACGTTCTCAATGACTGAACATTTGACCTTGTGAACAGCCTTGACAAATTTCTGGTTAGGCTTAGGCACAAATGTCTCCTTTCTAGCTTTAGGAGGACTAGCAGTCTTAGACCTATCATGCTTTCTATTATTCACATGCTGACGAGGAGTAGTCTTATCATTAGAAACATGCTTACCATTAAAATAAGAAAACAACAGATTAAAAGCACAAGACATACAATCAGGAACACCACATGCTTTATGAGAAGGATTAACAATAGGCAACTTATGCATGGTAGACATGGCATCTGTTCTATCCAACTCATGTGTGTCTGAGTTAGTCTCAGTTGCTTTCACAACCTTGACTGGAACTTTTGACACACTTGACTTGGAGACAGCTTTCTCATAAGCATTATCTTCAGCACGGATTTCTTCTTGAATAATAAAAGAGGTCTCATCAATGGTTCAGCAATTGATTCTTTATAGAGGGGTTCATCAACACCCTTAAGCACATGTGGTACTTCCCTGCCTTTAGCACATACATGAGGAGGGGAGTTTATGCCTAATTTTCCAATAGCAGCATTGTAATCATAACCTATTCCATGTGTTTGATTAACAGCTTGCTTATTGTAAAACTCTTTGGATTTCGAACAAGAATTAAAGTAAGCTTTAACCTTAGCCTCAAGACCTGTGATCTTGTCTTTGAGAATAGTTTCGAGTTGTCTATAACAGTCAACTCTATTCTCTAGAAAAGATACTTGTTCTTTTAGTTTATCTTGATTAATGTGCACAAGTCTTAATTCATTGACCTCTTTCTCAAGGTCTTTGATTTGTTGATTTAACAATTCATTATCACGACGAGCACAATCTAAGTTACCTCTTAGATGATAAACCATTTCAGCATCAGAAAGTTTTACCTCTTTTCTTGACGATGAGGTGCTTGCATTACTAGCCATGAGAGCAAGATTCCCAACTTATTCATCTTCACTGTCAGTATCATCCCAGCTTCTTCCCTTTGCCAGGTACGCCCTTTCAGATTTACTCTTCTGATTAGAATCGTAAGAGTTCTTCCTAGCTTGTTTTGGCTTCCTGCATTCTGTGGCAAAGTGTCCCAACTCATTACAGTTGAAGCATCGAATGGTGCTTCGATCAACCATCCCTGTTTTATACCCACCACTGCTGGTGTTAGAGGATGAAGATCCACCTTTCTGGAACCTGTTGTAGTTGGACTTGTACTTGAACTTGGGATTCCTTTTGAATCTGACATTTGAGAATCTCTTGACAATCAGGGCCATTGACTCATCCTCCAATTGCTCCAGTTCTTCCAAGGAATAATAATCATCTCCTGATTGATTTGTAATAGGAGAATCAAATTCTGCTACTATCACATTATCTTCAACCTTGGAAGACTGTACCATTCTTTCTGACTGTTGAGATTGATGTTGATATTGTGGTTGTTGTTGTTGTTCATCAGCTACTAGAGCAGTAGACGTGCTGACCACTCTTCCTTTCCCGTAAACTTCCTTCTGCTGAATCTGCTCCAACTCATAAGTCTTTAACACACCATAGAGCCTTTCCAAAGAAATCTCACTCAGATCTCTTGCTTCTCTTATGGCAGTGATTCTATGTTCGAGATGAGTTGGCAGTGTTAAAAGGAACTTTTTGTTGACCTCCCTGATGGAATAGTATTTACCATTAATATTCAGGTTGTTGATCAATGCATTGTACCTCTCAAACACTTCAGTGATTCCTTCTCCTGGATTTGATTTGAAATATTCATATTCAGAGGTTAGGATTTCTAGTTTGTTCTCCCTAACTTCCTCTGTGCCTTCATTAATAATCTCAATAGTTTCCCAGATATGTTTGGAATCTTTACAATTCATCACATGTCTATTCATCAGGGGATTAAGGGAATCTACTAAGATTAATTGAAGGCTAGCATCCAGGGAAGCTTCTTCTATTTCAGCAGGAGAGAAGTCCTCAGGATCCTTCACATAAGTTCTCGCTTTGGTGATCACCACATCATTTTCTATTACCTCTGGTTCCATAACCATAGGAATTTTTGGACCCTTCTTCAACACTTGCAAATATTTGGGGTTAGCAACCTGTAAAAACAGTAGCATCTTCTTCTTCCACATAACATAATTTTCTTTATCGAAAAGTGGAATTTTAACGGTTCCAACTTTTTGTGTAGTCATTATGAATTTTTTTTGAGTGAATAAAAAATTCAAGAAGTGAAAGAAACACAAAAGTCTAGGATCTAGATTTGTACGTTAATCAGAAGGCTCTAATACCAATTGTTAGGTCCCAATTTGTTTGTAGAAGGGGGGGGTTGAATGCAAACAATACCGTTTAGTCAAATAAAATGCGGAATAAAATTGTGAAACAAAATTCAAGTTAAATAAAACTTTTATTAAACTTGAAAGGTGTTACAACTACGGTATCGGTTACAAGGGATTAATCTCAAATCAATTATTACAAATCTAGAATAAATTCGACATGAACTTTTTCTATTTTTGTAATTAAAAGATCAAATGCTAAATGTGATTTGAGATTAAGTTCTAGGGATTTTAATCCGCTAGATAGATACACAAGAACAAGATAAGTATTTCTAGTTGATTGGCTTTAACTTTACAATCTAGAAATTAATCTTGAAGTGGCAGATGAGATGTAATATTTGTCTGCTGCTTTTCTTTTTGTTCTTGTATATTGTGATCTGTTTGATTGATAATGAATGAACTTGTCTTCTGCTTCTTTTTAAACAACACAGCCGAAAAATGAATTGGAATGACAATCATTTAAGCTAGTGAGACTTTCGGTAGGACAATGTTTACAACTAGCAAGACAATTAAAAATGATCTAGCAAGACTTTCGGTATGACTATTGATTGTCATACCGATTGTCATAGTAGTACAAATGAAATTGTCTTACTGAATTAATAAGTGATTTTAATCTAAATAATAATTCTATCAAGACAATCAACTGAATTAGCATGACTTTCGGTATGACTATCAATTGTCATACCGATTGTCATACTAGTACAATCAGTTGTCTTTTTAGAATTAAAACAGATTTTAATCAATTAAAATTCTGTAAATCCTTAATATTAATTCTAAATTAATTAATCAATTTAATTCAATTAATCAATAAATTAATCTTTGCAGATATAATTTATTTTCTTAATTAAATTATATGACTTAATTAATTAATAGAGAATTAATACTAACGCTGAGCAGCATCCATTCTTCTGACAATCTTCTGAAGTCACTGAGACTTATGAATCAATTCCGCCACTTCAATGCTGACACTCGATGTACTGTCTGGTTCATGAGTGACTAACTTCCGTGACGTTTCTTCATGTCTTGACTTTGATATTCTGATTGAATCCTTGTAATAAATTGATACCTTGACGAGATCTCTGTCACTTGATTAAATCCACGATCTTGATTTACATCACTGAGGCATGATCAAATTCTTGAACTTCTTCCAGTGAATCTTCAAGTCTGCAGATGAACAATGTTTCTTTATTCTTTGACAGATGTTACTTTGTGAGATCTCTCTGATGATTGATCCACTATTTACTTATTACATTCTTATTTGAGTTGAGTTAAATACTCGAATAAACGAGTAGGCTATGACATATGCCTTTCAGTAATATTCCGAGCATATTCCATGTTTCGACTTTTTCAATCCGGCGTACGGTTTGTCCTGCGCGGGTCCCGGCGCAACATTTTCGATGCAATATTTGTCTCGGTAAATCAATAAAACCCGTATTTTCGATAAACGGGAGCTTTTCATTAAACTATCCCAATTATCACCTCGTAGTACGTGTAACCAGGCGCTGAGACCAAGATCGCAGTACAAATTGTACTGATTTGGATAATTATCCCGAAAACCGATACCGTTTGGATCAGTTTTTACAAATAAACGTACCGTTTTATATCCGGAATAATCCAACGGGATACTAATTTTCCGTAATTATAAATAGCCTTTACCGTATTTTATTTCGTATCAAAAATCATTTGCAGTCAGTAATTATATAAATTTCCAGAGAAAATTCATATATTCATAAACCTTTCTGAGAATCAAACCAACAATCAGAGGTGTTACCGGAGTCCGTTTGAAAAGCTCGAGTACTCAAAACGAAGGTCTTGAGGTGTTCTATCAAATTCTGTGTTCCAAATCACTGCAAAAATCAAGGTTTAAAAATTATTTCTTTTCGAATTAATTTTATTAGAAATATGAATTTTTGTTCGGATGATTGTTTGTATTATTTGATGCTTGCATGTTGTAGAGCTTGTTTTCCTGATGATTTTCATATGTCATACGTCTGATTTGGAGTTCAATAACATGCTCAAAAGTGGGTTTAATTCTCGAATTTTAAAATTAGGGTTTATAACCCGTATGAATGTTTTCAATTGAAATTTGGGCTTTTTGATTTAGGGGTTATTAGCTGTTGATTTATAGTGGATTATGTTCCTTATGAAATTTGCAATCGATTGGTATATAGCTCGTTAACAGAGGATGCTTGAATCGTAGGGAGTTGTCTTTTTAAGTTTTCGATGTTTCGCCGGAAACCGATGATGTTCTTGGCCAATTTCCAGCCAGGACAGGGATGATTGATGTGTTTTGATTGCATAAATAAGTTCCTGGTAATGTGTTGATTAATTCTGGACATTTTTGTGGCCTGAGGTGGCCGGAATCGTGTTCTCCGGCCACACTCCGGCGAGTCGACGGCGGGGGGTTTGCAAAATTGCAAATAGGCCCCGGGACTTTTGGGGAAGAAACAGTTTAGTCCCTCAGGTTTCCAGAGTTTGCATATTTTGGATTCCTGTTTATCAATTATTTAAAAATCATATTTTCTATTTATTTTAATTATAAAAATTTGTTTTTAATTTCTGAAAATTCCAAAATTATTATTTTAATTCAAAAATAAATCTGAATTAATTAGTTAATTAATTTTAGTTAATTTTTAATTGATTAATTGGTCAATTAATTCGAAAATTAATTAATTAATTGATTTAATTAATTATTAATTGATTTTAATTAATTATTTATTAGATTTAATTATTTAAAAATGATTTAAAAATTTTGAAAAATAGTTTCGAGCTTTAAAATATTATTCTAAATTATTTTCAAGGCACGATAATTATTATAAAATTGTTTTAAAGCCAAAATGGGCCAACCGAACCCTATTTATTACTCCGAAATTGATCCAACGACCCGTTTTAATTCCGAAAAATGTTTTAAAAATTATTTTAAATATCCGAAAGCCTATTTATGACCCGAAACTTCTTTATAAATGATATATCATTGATTATGTGACGTGTTATGTGTTATATGTGACTTGTTGGTTAACTGTCGGTCTGTATATTGGATGTTTACTTGTTTATTGCGTAACTTTCAATCCGTTAATCGGATTTAGGTGAAACGAAGGGTAGATAGAAGTATGTGTTGAATCGAATCGTATGAGTTGAATATTGATAGATGCTTATGATATGTGAGCAGAAGAGGCAAGGCGTAGGAAAGGGAAACAGGTAGTCGAGGAGTAAGACTGACATGACTGAAAGCGTGTACAGTATAATAAGCTCGTACCAGGCAAATGTTCTGAACTTTCTCGAGATATTATAGTAACTGATAGTCCTGTTTTATATTGCAAGTGCTTTGAAGCACTGAACCCTAAACCCTGATTCCAATTATTGATCTTGAGCTGTAAACCTGATTCTTTCTAAACCATTGATTCTTGTATCCCCAAATACGAACCTCAAATATACGATACTACTCCACAAATACTTACAAACTAATTATCAAACACTGAACCAGAGTGCTTACACACTCAAACCATTGTATCTTATGCTTTGAAAGACCAAATCCTTGAAACCCTGAAATACTGATTCTTTCATTATCCAATTCTTTCACTACCTAACAGTCAAGCTTTGGAAATGCCATATTGATCTTTATGCAGATTGAAACCATTTTCATTATTGAACGTCCAATGTTATTAATGATCCCGTTTATTGTTTATAACTGCTTATTCTGTTATTATGGTAGAATTGGATTGTTTTTATAAATTGTGGACCAGATTCATGGTCAGACCATATAATAGTCAAGTTAGACCAATGTGTGCCTTGGATCCAGTAGTTAGAGCAGTGTTGTGTGCTTTGCTCGGGGTTAGTGCGTGACTGATCAGCAGCCTAACCTTGGTTTTTAAAATGAAAATATAATATCCAATTCTAAATCATAATCCATTATTCACTTGATATCATAACCATATTTACCTGATGATCATTATTCTCAGTTTTGTCATTGTGACTTGCTGAGCTAGTTAGCTCATTTGTGCAATGTTGTTTATGTTCTTTTCCAGTTAAGAAGGAACCGGTTGGTACCGAGGATCCCCAGTCCAGCGCGAGAGCTAGGGGTTCAGGTTGATCGAGTTGAGCTAGTAGGCTTCTTTTGGAATAATTTAAGTTTGTAAAAGTCTGTAATAATGTTTAATACTCAGTTCTGAGTTTGGATAGTTGGGGTTTGAATGTTTGTAATATAAGTAAGTGTGGTTGGCTTGTGTGCATACTTTAACCTGTTGCGGTCCGTGGTAATTGGTAAGTAGGGTCACTGCATATCATTATTATTATCTTTATCATTGTTATAAGCAGGTTGTTAATAAGGTGTGTATGTGTGGACCTCAAACTTCTGACCCGGGTTTGGAGGGCGCCACAGGTTTAGTATCAGAGCCACGGGTTATAAGTCACTGACACAAGCCTAGATTGACGGGAATGGGTAGAGAGTTAGGATTAGAAGTAAGGAATAGAAAGATAGAACGTCGAGAGGTTAAGTTCTTCGGTATAACATGTATTAGTGTAATTCGCGTCATGGTTCGAGATTCTTATATTGTGATATAATTTCGGATAGCAGCGATGGCCGACTCTTTTATCCCGTATCAGCTGATCACTCAGAGCCTTCAGTTGGAGAACCATCTTTGAGTTGTATTTATAGACTAGCTATGCTGACTAGTGAGTAGGTTGTTGTACCCTTTTGCTTTTACTTCCGAAGCTTCTTTACGCTTGTACTACCCAAAACTTTTGATATATATACATCAGTACCTTTTCCTTTCCAGTATTGTCATTCATTTTACTGCACCTGTTTTACTTTACCTTATTTATTGCACCAGTTATACCCATGTGATACCATGTACCCTGTTTTTCATAACTGATTATATTCTGTAAAGAAGCATGCAATTTACTTAGTTACAATTGTTTTCAAAAAGAGATATTTCTGTTTTACAAAACTTTTCTTTTATGCAAAGAATTTGATTTAAAAGCTAAATAAGTTGTTTGATTCTTTACAGAAAATGCCTTCCAGAAGAAATACCCGCACCAACACCCAGAATGAAGAAACCAACAACAACAATAATAACAACCAAGATGATACAAACCAGAATGTAAACCCAGGACCTATAGACCCAGCAATAGTCCAGATTCTTCAAATCTTGGCCCAACAAACAGTTCACCTGGCACAATAACAACAAAGACAGACCAATCCCCAGGTAACTTTCAAAACTTTTTAGGCAGTAAACCCACCAGAATTCAAGGGTTCCTTAGAGCCGATTGAAGCAAATGTTTGGTTAAAGGAGATAGAGAAGGTATTTGCCTTAGTAAAAGTAAAGGACGAACAGAAGGTTGAGTTTGCAAGTTATTATTCGAAGAATGAGGCCACCTATTGGTGGGAGATGGTGAAGACGTTGGAAGGAACAGATGTTATTACATGGGAGAGGTTTAAGGAGTTGTTTTTAAAAAAGTATTTTCCTCAGTTTGTCCAAGACCAGATGAAGCTGAAGTTTTTAGAACTAAAACAAGGAAGCATGTCGGTGACAGATTATGAGAGCAAGTTTGAGGAATTGTCAAGGTATGTGCCGTCGTATGTGGATACTGACAGGAAGAAGGCTAAAAGATTCCAGAAAGGTTTGAAACCATGGATCAGAGGGAAGGTAGCCATTTTTGAATTGGATACCTGTGCAGGAGTTGTACAGAAGGCTATGATTGCAGAGACAGAGAGTGAGATATCACAGAAAGAGAAAAAAAGCATGAAAAGGAAATGTGAAGGAAATGAAGGTTAGTCACAACCAGGGAAGTTTCCAAATTTTAAGAAGGGCAAGTTTCAGCCAGGGAGGAATTTTAATTTCAAGAGACAAAATGCAGGTGACAAAAGCCAGGGCAACCATCCAGTTAATGCGAATCAGCCAAATCAGTTGAGATTAACTTTTCCAGATTGTCAAGTATGTGGAAGAAGCATGGAGGAGTTTGTAATAAGTTGAATGTAGTTTGTTTCAAGTGCAATCAGAAAGGGCACTATTCAAGGAAGTGCCGAAATCAGCCAGCAAGAGAGCCAGCAAATAAGGATCAGCCTATCCGGAATCCAGCAGTAAAGGTTCCAGCCATTGGATTTACGTGCTTTAAATGTGGGAAACCAGGACATATAGCTAGGGATCGCAAGACACCAGCCCCAGTCAGTAATGCATTGAGGATTATGGGGTCTACCCCAGCAGTGAATGAGACTCCAAGGGCTAGAGTTTTTGACATGTCTGTGAAGGATGCTATCCAGGATACGGATGTCGTGGCAGGTACGCTTAATGTGAATTCTTTATGTGCCAAAGTGTTAATAGATTCGGGAGCAACTCGATCATTTGTTTCACAATATTTTGTTAGTAAGTTAAATTATCCAGTTGAGTATTTAAATGAAATAATGACTATGGAATTGGCAAATCAAGAACAAGTATCTGTTAATCAAGTTTGTGGGAATTGTGAGATTGAGATTTCTGGTAGTAAGTTTTGTGTAGATTTGATACCATTTAAGTTAGGAGAATTTGACGTTATCTTAGGAATGGATTGGTTATCTAAGCACGATGCCCAGATAGATTGTCGAAATAAGAAGGTAATGGTGAAAACGCCAGACGAAAGAATAGTAACGTTCAAGGGCCAGAAACAAGTAAAGAAGTTCTTAACGATGATTCAAGCCAAGAAGTTACTACGACAAGGACGCGAGCATTTCGTGGCATATGTGATTGATAGGAGTCAGGAGCCAGCAAAACTTGAAGATATTCCAGTAGTGAATGAATTTCCAGACGTGTTTCCCGACAATTTACCAGGACTTCCTCCAGATTGAGAAATTGAGTTTGCAATCGACTTAGCACCTAAAACAGAACCGGTAACCAAGGCCCCATATAGAATGGCGCCCGTTGAGATGAAAGAGCTAGCGAAGCAATTGCAAGAGCTGTTAGAGAAAGGAGTAATTAGACCCAGTGTATCCCCGTGGGGTGCACCGGTATTATTTGTAAAGAAGAAAGATGGAAGCATGAGACTGTGCATCGACTATAGGGAGCTCAACAAGCTTACAATCAAGAACAGGTATCCGTTACCCAGAATTGACGATCTATTTGACCAACTGAAGGGAGCCAAGTACTTCTCCAAGATTGATTTAAGATTGGGATATCACCAACTGAAAATTAAGCCAGAAGATATACCGAAGACAGCTTTCAGAACAAGGTATGGACATTACGAATTTTTAGTGATGTCTTTTGGATTGACCAATGCCCCGGCAGCGTTTATGGACCTGATGAATAGAATTTTTAAGAAATACTTGGACAAGTTCGTCATTGTGTTTATAGACGATATTTTGATTTATTCAAAGGCGGAAGGGGATCATGCGGAAAAATTGAGAACAGTCTTGGAGATTTTAAGAAAAAGAAGTTATATGCTAAATTCTCGAAGTGTGAGTTTTGGCTGCAGGAAGTTCAGTTCTTAGGACACATAGTCAGTAATGAAGGGATCAAAGTGGACCCAGCAAAGATTGAGGCAATTACAAATTGGGAAAGACCGAGAACACCCACCGAGGTAAGAAGTTTCTTGGGATTAGCGGGATATTATCGTCGATTCGTTCAAAAATTTTCAAGGATTGCAATACCATTGACAAAGCTTACACGGAAGAATGAAAAGTTTATATGGAACGACAAGTGCGAAAAAAGTTTTCAGAAATTGAAGCAACGATTAATCACAGCACCTGTTTTGTCACTTTCAAGCGATCAAGGGAATTTTGTAATTTATAGCGATGCTTCTCATAAAGGACTAGGATGCGTTCTAATGCACCACGAGAAGGTGATTGCGTATGCGTCAAGGCAATTGAAACCACACGAACAGAAATATCCTACTCATGATTTGGAGCTAGCAGCCATAGTTTTTGCTTTGAAAATTTGGAGACATTATCTGTATGGAGAAAAGTGCGAGATTTACACGGATCACAAAAGCTTAAAGTACATATTCACACAGAAGGAGCTTAATATGAGGCAAAGGAGATGGTTAGAATTGATCAAGGATTACGACTGCTCGATTAATTATCATCCCGGTAAAGCGAACGTTGTAGCAGACGCGTTAAGTCGGAAGGAAAAGTTAAATGTGTTATCAGTACCTGAAGAGATATATAAGGAATTTCAGAAACTGGAATTGGAGATTAAAGTTTGCAGGCCTAATGAAGCAAAAGTGTGCAGTATGACTTTTCAGCCGGAGTTGCTAGAGAAAATAAAGAAGTGTCAGGAGGATGTAATGGATCAAGATGTAAATCGTTTGGTAGGTGAAGAATTGTGCACGCAGAAGGATGATCAAGGTATTCTTAGGTTTTCTTCAAGAATTTGGATTCCACCGGTGACGGAGCTGAAGAATGAAATTTTACAGGAAGCACATAATTCAAGGTATTCAATCCATCCAAGAAGTACCAAAATGTACAGAGATTTAAAAGAAAATTATTGGTGGCCAGATATGAAGAGGGAAATTGCGGAATGGGTTAGCAGATGTTATACATGTCAGAGAGTTAAAGCCGAACATCAAAGACCAAGTGGATTGCTACAGCTATTGGAGATTCCAGAGTGGAAGTGGGAACATATTGCCATGGATTTCATAGTTGGATTACAAAGGATAAGGGCTAATCATGATGCCATTTGGGTTATAGTGGATAGACTTACCAAGTCAGCTCATTTTCTGCCTATAAATGAAAGATTTTCACGCGACAAGTTGGTCCATATGTACCTGAAGGAAATTGTAGTTCGTCATGGAGTTCCTGTGTCTATCGTATCTGATCGAGATCCAAGATTTAATTCAAGATTTTGGAAGAGTTTTCAAGAATGTTTGGGAACAAGACTGAATATGAGTACAGCCTACCACCCACAGACGGACGGCCAAAGTGAAAGAACGATCCAGACGATTGAGGACATGTTACATGTTTGTGCTATTGATTTCAAAGGAAGTTGGGACGAGCATTTACCTCTGGTAGAATTTGCTTATAACAACAGTTATCATGCCAGTATTGGGATGCCACCCTATGAAGCCCTTTATGGACGCAAATGCAGATCTCCAGTGTATTGGGACGAAGTAGGAGAACGCAAAATACTTGGACCTGAACTAGTACATCAGACAAAAGAAGTGGTTGAAATTATCCAAAAGAGATTGATAGCTACACAAGACCGTCAAAGGAAATATGCAGAGCAGTCAAGGAAAGACATGGAATTTGAAGAAGGAAGCTTGTTATTACTGAAAGTATCACCGTGGAAGGGACTAACAAGGTTTGGAAAGAAAGGAAAGCTGAGCCCAAGATATGTCGGACCTTTTGAGATTCTAAAGCACGTTGGCAAAGTAGCTTACGAATTGGCGTTACCTCCGCACATGGAGCACATTCACAATGTTTTTCACGTATCGATGCTTAAGAAGTATAATCCAGACTCCAGGCATGTAATAGAATATGAGCCAATAGAGCTTCAGGCAGATTTGTCATATGTAGAGAGTCCGATAGAGATTCTAGAGGAAAGAGAGAAGGTATTGAGGAATAAAGTGGTAAAGCTAGTAAGAGTGTTATGGAGAAACCCAAAGGTTGAAGAATCAACCTGGGAGTTAAAAAGTGATATAAGAGAAAAGTACCCTCATTTGTTTTCTTAGGAGATTCTGAGGACAGAATCCTTTTAAGGGGGGAAGGATGTAATATTCGGGATATATCGTGTAATTATTTTTGCTAATAAATAATTAATATATGTGTTCAGTATCTATTCTATGAATTATTTGTTAAATGTTAAATGTGTTTGGATGTTTAAAAATATTATTAATTGAGTATTTTAATTTTTATATGTCCAAAATAAAATATAGATAATTGTCATATCTTCCTAATTATTTTTATGTTGATTTATGAATTTATAAGAATCATATAATGTTAGATATATTTGATAATGTCATGGCTAATATGTTTTATGTTTAGATTTCAGATCTTATTTGAACAGAACAAATCAGTACTTATACTGGAAGTCAGAACTTAAGGGATATCAGTACTTATGATTATCAGGAGATAAGCAACAGGAGATAGATATCAGAACTTAAGTGCTGAAGGACGATCAGATAAGGACAGTAGCTGATTAAAGTTAAGAAGATCAAGATAAACATAAGAAGAGATATGCATGAAGAAGGAATTCCGTGAAGAATGGAATACTTGGAATAGAAGATATCTGATTGATATATTTTAGGAAGCAGAATTGTATTCCATATCAATTAGCGATTATCTTGTAACTGTGTAGTATATAAACACAGACATAGGGTTTACACTATAAGTGTTATCATAATCGAGAATATTATTTACTATAACCCTAGCAGCTCTCGTGATATTTTGTTCATCACTGAGAGATAACAGTTCCAGATTGTAACAGAGTTTATTGTTTAAATAAAGCTTGTTTTCTGTTACATAAGTTCTTGAAGTTTGATTTGATTGTAATAAACACTGTATTCACCCCCTCTACAGTGAAAGTGTGACCTAACAAGTGGTATCAGAGCCTTCTGTTAACACACATACAGTTAAAGATCCAAACACAATCATGTCTGACACAGAAACTCCAACTAAGCCTACCAAAACTGAGGAATCATCAAAGACATCAACTCAGAGTCGTTATGAGACTATCAGAGTTCCCATATTGAGACCATCTGAATATCCCATATGGAAGGTAAGGATGACCATGTTTCTGGAAGCAACAGATCCAGAATACCTTGATAGAATCAAGGAAGGGCCTCACAAACCTACCAAGCTCGCTGTTGTAGTTGCAGGTGAAGCAGCAATGACCGTACCAAAGGAAAAGAGTGATTACACTTCTGAAGATATAGCATCTATTGCTAAGGATGCCAAGGTACGACACTTATTGCATAGTGCCATTGACAATGTAATGTCAAACAGGGTAATCAACTGCAAGACTGCTAAGGAGATATGGGATGCACTGGAGACAAGGTGTCAAGGAACTGAAACAGTTAAGAAGAACAGGAAGACAATACTCACTCAAGAGTATGAACACTTTGACTCTAGGACTAATGAGTCATTGACTGATGTATATGATAGATTTGTCAAACTCTTGAATGACTTGTCATTAGTAAATAAGGAGTATGATCTTGAAGATACAAACCTTAAATTCCTGTTAGCTCTTCCTGAATGTTGGGATTTGAAGGCAACAACAATAAGAGACAACTACAATCTTGATGAAACAACTCTTGATGAAATCTATGGAATGCTCAAGACTCATGAACTTGAGATGGAACAAAGAAGCAAGAGGAAAGGAGGAAAGTCAAGGACAGTTGCTCTCAAGGCTGAAGAGGAATCCCCCAAACCACCTTCCTCAAAGAAAGACAAGGGTAAAGCTCTTATCATAAAGTCTGATACTGAGTCATCAAGTTCTGAGAGTGATGATGACTCAGAGTCTGAAAGCTTGCCTGAAACTAATGCTGATGAGGAGATGATGAAGCTGTGTGCTCTTATGGTGAAAGGAATCACAAAGATTGCATACAGGAAGTTCAGAAAGGGAAAGAAGTTTTCCAGAAAAGGCATAAGTTCTGAAAAGAAGAATTTCAGAAGATCTGAAGGAAGAGGAGGAAAGTCTGACAGAGGAGATTACGCTAATGTTAAATGTTATAATTGTGGTGAGAAAGGCCACATATCTCCTGATTGCAAGAAGACCAAGAGTGACAAAGGCAAAGCTCTTGTCACAAAGCAGAAAAGCTGGACAGACACCTCAGACTCTGAAAGTGAGGAGAACTATGCATTGATGGCAAATGCTGATAAATCAAGTTCTGAGAGCAGTTCTGAAGCTGCTGAAACAAAGGTACCTCAGACTACTTATGCTTTTCATACTGATGATATTAATGAGTTGAGAAGATATCTTAAAACCATGTTTGTTAGTTATAGAGATCAAACTTTAACATGTGAAAGATTTACTTCTGAAAATCTTGCTTTTAGGAAAAGAAATGATTTCTTAGAAAAAGAGTTAGTCATGTTCCATCAAACTCAGCAGGATAGAGATGATGCTTTTTATGTTAGGGATGAAGTGCTAAAAATGAATGAATCTCTAAAAACTGAGTTAGAAAAGGAGAGAGAGATTATCGAAACTTGGACTAACTCTGGCAAAACAACTCAAAATTTGCTAAGCAGTGGAAACTGGAAAGAGGGCTTAGGCTATGGAGAAAATAAAAATGAAAAAGGAACTGTAGAAATTAAGCCTGTTGATAAGCGAAAGCCGAAGTTAAAACCTGTTAAGTTTGTAACTGAAAAATCTGAAAATGAGAAATCAGAAGTTAAAAAGGAATTAGCTTCTGACAAACTAAAACAGGAAAAGACAGCTGAAGTTAACATAGGCTTAATGACAAAGAAGCAGCTTAAGCATAAGCTGAAAGATGTTAAGAATGCAAATAAGGTAAAATCACCTAGGAAAAACAGGAATGGAAAGGAAGGTGTGAATAAAAGCAATAACTATAAATCTGTTCCTGATGCTCCTAGGAAAGCATGTCATAACTGTGGAAGTTCTAACCATCTGGCTTCTTTTTGCAGGAAGAATAAGAATATTAACTCCTTATCTACAAAGTCAGGAGTTAAGAGTCAGTCTGTTAGATACAAACCACAAAATCCTTGTTTTCATTATGGTAGTTTATGGCATTCCATTTATACTTGTAAGGAAAATCATAGTTTGTACTATGATTATTATCAAATAAAACCTTCTTTAAAGAAAGTTTTTGTTGTTCCTTCTAGTGTAAGTTCTGATTCAAAGTCTGGTAGTATAAGTTCTGATAAGAAAACTGTTAAAATAAAATCTGATGCTAAATCCGCTGCAAATGTTAACGAACCTAAAAAGGCCAAAGGATCCAAGCAAGTCTGGGTCCTTAAAACTAATAATTAGTGGTCTTTTTGATTGTAGGGCAACAGGAAAAATATTTTAGTTCTGGACAGTGGATGTTCAGGACATATGACTGGAAATAAGGCCCTGCTATCAGACTTTGTGGAGAAAGCTGGCCCAAGTGTTTCTTATGGAGATGGCAACATTGGAAAAACTTTGGGATATGGCAATATCAATCTTGGGAATGTCATCATTAAAGATGTAGCTCTGGTCTCAGGACTTAAACACAACTTACTGAGTATAAGTCAAATCTGTGACAGAGGTTATCATGTTGATTTCTTTGCAGAACATTGTGAAATAGTTAGTAAATCTAAAGAAAAAATTGTTCTGAAGGGATTCAGGCGTGGTAACATTTATGAAGCTAAGCTTTCAACAAGTTCTGATGGTTCTGCAATCTGTTTAGTGAGTAGAGCCTCAACTGAAGAAAGCTGGAATTGGCACAAGAAACTCTCTCATTTAAACTTCAACAAGATAAATGAACTGATCAAGAAAGATCTTGTGAGAGGACTGCCAAAATCAGTGTTTGTTCCTGATGGTCTTTGTGACTCATGTCAGAAGGCTAAACAAAGAAAATCTTCGTTCAAGAGCAAGACTGAATCATCAATTCTTGAGCCTTATTATCTGCTTCATGTTGATCTATTTGGTCCAGTGAATGTCATGTCTATTGCAAAGAAGAAATATGCGTTGGTCATAGTAGATGAGTTCACCAGATACACATGGGTGTATTTCTTGCACACAAAAAGTGAAACTGCATCTATCCTGATTGATCATGTCAAACATCTGGATAAATTGATCAAAGATTCTGTGAAAATTTTGAGGAGTGATAATGGCACTGAATTCAAGAATCTGATAATGGAAGAGTTCTGCAAAAATCATGGAATAAAGCAGGAATTTTCTGCTCCTGGAACTCCACAGCAAAATGGAGTTATTGAAAGGAAGAATAGAACTCTCATTGAAGCTGCACGAACAATGCTTGAAGAAGCAAAGCTTCCAACCTATTTCTGGGCTGAAGCTGTGCAGACTGCTTGTTTTACTCAGAATGCAACACTCATTAACAAGCATGGAAAAACACCATATGAGATGGTGAAGAACAAGAAGCCAAATCTCAAATACTTTCATGTATTTGGATGTAAGTGTTTTGTTCTCAAGACTCATCCTGAACAGCTATCCAAGTTTGATTTAAAAGCTGATGAGGGAATCTTTGTGGGATATCCACTTTCTACAAAAGCCTTCAGAGTCTATAATTTGAGAACAAAAGTGGTCATGGAATCTATCAATGTCTCTTTTGATGACAAGAAGATCACTGGACTTGAAGATTGCATTGATCATGATCAGCTGAGATTTGAAAATGAAGATTCATATTCTGATACCTCAAGTCCTGACAGTCTAAGTCCTGATACTATAAATTCTGATGGATTAAACTCTGATGTTATTGAAACTGTGGTGACTACGTCAAAGGAAGATGCACCAATGCAGGGGGAGCAAACTCAAGATATTATCACATCTCAAGAAGCATCAGAACATACAACTGGCTCTTCAAATTCTGATTCGTCAAGTTCTGATAAGCCAAGTACTGACAGTACTGAAAATCTAAATACTGAAGGATCCAACTCAGAGAGCATAGTTTCAGGGGGAGTATCAGAAAATGAAACCGAAGACAGCATGAATCATGGGGGAGCATCCAGTTCTAGAGAAAATCTTCCATCTGCAAGGAAGTGGACAAAATCACATACACCTGATTTGATAATTGGAAATCCTGAGGCAGGTGTCAGAACTAGAACAGGTACTTCGAATGAATGTCTTTACAATTCTTTTCTCTCTCAGTCTGAGCCAAAGAAAGTGGAAGAAGCTCTTCAAGATGCTGATTGGGTGCAAGCAATGCAGGAAGAGTTGAATGAATTTGAAAGAAACAAAGTCTGGACCTTAGTGCCAAGACCTAAGAATAGATCGGTTGTTGGTACAAAGTGGGTATTCAGAAACAAAACTGACAGTGATGGCATAATTGTAAGGAACAAAGCAAGGCTGGTTGCAAAAGGATATTCTCAACAGGAGGGAATTGACTATGATGAAACATTTGCTCCAGTTGCTAGGTTAGAAGCCATAAGGATATTCATGGCTTATGCTGCTCACAAAAAGTTTACTGTCTTTCAAATGGATGTGAAAAGTGCTTTTCTCAATGGAGAATTGGAAGAGGAAGTATATGTTGAACAACCTCCAGGCTTTGTAGATTCCAAACATCCAGATTATGTCTACAGGCTTGATAAAGCACTTTATGGACTTAAGCAAGCTCCTAGAGCATGGTATGAGACTTTAGCTCAGTTTCTTCTGGAAAGTGGATTCAACAGAGGAACTATTGACAAAACACTGTTCTATCTCAACCATGGCAAGGACTTACTTTTGATCCAGATTTATGTTGATGATATTATTTTTGGGTCTCCAAATGACAAACTTTGCAAAAAGTTTGCCAAACTAATGCAGTCAAGATATCAGATGAGTATGATGGGAGAACTTAGTTATTTTCTGGGCCTTCAAGTCAAGCAGAGTGAAGAAGGAACTTTTATTTGTCAATCTAAATACACCAGAAACTTGCTGAAGAAATTTGGAATGCAAGACTGTTCAAGTGCATCCACTCCCATGGCCACTGCAACAAAACTGGATAAGGATACTGGTAATTCAGTAGATATTACTGATTACAGAGGTATGATTGGCTCACTTCTCTATCTAACTGCTAGTAGACCAGATATCATGTTTGCTACCTGTCTTTGTGCAAGATTTCAAGCAGATCCAAGAGAACCTCACTTAACAGCTGTAAAAAGAATCTTTGAGTATCTTAAAGGAATAGTTGATCTAGGATTATGGTATCCTAGAGAATCAGATTTTAAATTAATAGGTTACTCAGATGCAGATTTTGCAGGTTGCAAAATAGACAGGAAAAGCACAAGTGGTAGCTGCCAATTTCTTGGAGGCAGGTTGGTTTCTTGGTATAGCAAGAAACAAAAGTCAATTTCCACATCAACTGCAGAAGCAGAGTATATTGCTGCAGGAAGCTGCTGTGCACAGATTCTCTGGATGAAGAATCAGTTACTGGATTATGGGTTAACATATTTCAAAATCCCTATTTACTGTGATAATCAAAGTGCTATTGCTATGACAGGTAATCCAGTTCAACACTCTATGACAAAGCACATTAGCATCAGGTACCATTTCATCAGGGAACATGTGGATGAAGGTACAGTGGAATTGCATTTTGTTCCCACAGATCAGCAAGTAGCAGATATCTTCACAAAACCACTGTGTGAAGCTACCTTTTCAAAATTGGTAAATGAACTTGGAATGATTTCAGGTTCTTTCTCTAAATCTGCTTAAACTTGTTCTATGTTATCAGACTTTATGATCAGTATTTACAGAATTAATCTCTTTATATATTCTGTGCATTAATTGATAAATGTCTTTAAGTACTGACTGTTGTCTGATATATGTTTCTAAACTTTGATAAGTGATATGTCTGTTTCAATAACTATTCAAACCTATGAGGATAACTGTGCTAGATACTGACCTACTAGTCTTCAATAAACAAATGATCCCATGAAAGAAGTAATTATTTCTGTGGAAATCTTATGACACAAGCAAATTCTGATACTTGAGCTTAGTTTAGTTTACTTTATTCATCTTATTACTAAGTCCCAAATTAGAATAATGCTACTCATCTGTTTAAGTTCTGATTCTAGTAAAACTGCTGAATGTACTAAGTGCTGATAAACCTCACTTATCAATAGAAAAAGAAAAAGAATCAAAGAATAATATCAGGTACTCCTTTGAGATCTAGAGTAAAAATGTGAATGGGACGACCCAAGTGCATTGCTGGTATTAAGTAAATATGCATTAGAAAAGCAAAATATTTTCTTGGTGACTTTTCACACTCTATGATTACTGGAGAAATACTCTGATAATAGCATAAATTCTGATAAACAGTCGTGACTCACTTACACTGAGAAGCCACTGTAAAATAGAATTTCAAAAGATGCATAAAATTAGCACAAAAACAGTTGAGGTGGACTCATGCATGAACTCATTTATCAGTAGGTTTCAGGATAATTACAGCTCTTTAGCAAAATTTTAATTATGACTTATTTCTAAGATGTACTGAAGTAGATCAGACTTTACTCTTTGTCTGGTATTTAGCTTAATGCACACACACATCACTCCATATGAATGATGAAATTTCTGTGGTGGTCTATGTTATTTTAGATAAACAGTCATTGTGTCACTTTTGCACAAATTCTGAGGACAAGTTCTAGTTACACGTTCTGATGATTAAGTTCTGACGTTCATAACTAAGAACTTGTATGAGTATTTACTAAGATAGATATTCCTTGTTCGAGTTAAGACATTATGTTCTGATGACTGTTAAGTTCTGGTATAGGTCTAAGTTCTGATTTTTCAGTCTAACCCTTTACTTGACTTATCTGTGGTAAATGAAGCTGAGAAGGCAACTTCTCAGAAGGATTCTGCAATTGGGGGTTCTAGGCTTCTCAAGAGGCTTAGACGTATGACGGTTCCTGAAACTCCCAAGGAATCCAAATCAACAAGGAAGTACAAGAAACAGAGGGCACAGAGGCCAGTTTCAGATGATGGGGAGGAAGCAGCTAAGGAAGGGGATCAGGAATCTCTGATCTCACAAGACAAGGAATTTGCTCCAATCACTTCTTCTCCATCAACTCCATCTCAGGAACCTGTATCTGACAAGGCTAATTCACCTTCTATGTCTCTTGTTGATTCAGGCACAAGTGCTGACATTGATATTCAGAACCTGGTTGTGCCTGACATACTTTTCTTAGAAGCTCTAACAGCAAATAATCCTTCCACAACACCTGTTACTGATGCTGTTCAAACTCCTGAGTTATCACTAACACCTTCTCTGCATCAAGATGCTGATGATCAGATTTTAGGTGAGCATCAGGATATGGCTGTTGATCAGAATTTAGTATCAGATCAGCAATTAGAGGATGTTGAAGCCTCCATTGCTACTCACACAGTTGTCTTATCACAAGATACTGATTCTTTAAGTTCTGATGCTGCAAATGTTGGAGATACTGGTGAAGCTGCTACAACTGTAGATGCTGATGCAGCAGGTCCTTCAGGACATACTCCTCCACTGACTCTTCCTAAGTCTGAACTGCTAAAGGAGTTTGTTATTAGGGATGCACCAGTACCTTGGAGTGAAACTCCTGCAGGTCAGGAGTGGACTAAGGAATGGAACTCAGTTTCATGTGTTCCTAATGCTTTACATCTTGCTGAGCACTTGACTAAAGCTGATGACATGTTACATTCTGATGATTTTAAAACCCAGCTTAGAGTCACTGCATTGAGTACTAAACATCTACAAGGTCTTCATTCCAACACTCATGCAGAGCTACACAAGATTCAGGAGAACTTTATTAAACAGGAACAAGTTTGGAAACTTGATAAGAAAAAGTTCTTCCAACCTACCTTTGACAGGGTTGCTTATATTGAGAAAACTCAAGAGAAGCAACAAGCTCAGATTGATCAACTTCTCAGCAATCGCAACTTACTGAAATCCAGACCTCAGTGGAACTACTTATCTCTCTTTTATTACCTGCTGATGCCAAAAAGGGGGAGAAGGTAATTAAGTCCAAATGCAAAACCAACAAGTCACTGCAAGGAAAGGATGATGGGAAAGATGACCAAGGAAACTCTGGAATGGGTAGTGGTCATAGTCAAGGTAGAAGGTTTACATCAAGACAAGCTAGTCACAGAACAAGTTCTGATACTGGGAAAAGAATAAGTTCTGCTGCTAGTAAAAGGATAAGTTCTGATGAACTTCTAGATCTTGATGAGGAAATGTCAAGACAGTTATTTCTTCAAGAAAATCCAGGGATGGACTTGGAAAGCTTAAAGGAAGAAGAAGCCAGACTTAAATCAGAGAAAGTCACATCTAAATCTGAAGCTTCTGGTAAAAAGTTACTTCCAAAACCTAAAGGCATTGTGATCAAAGAAAGGATACATACTGAAGAAACTTTGGCTAGATCACAACCACAGATAGATCCAAGATCCAAGGGTAAAGAAAAGGTTGGTGAACCTATCAAGCCTTATGTACCTCCTGAGGAAGAAGAAATTACTGATGGAAAAGATAATCTTGCTCTGACTTCAAGAAAAGTTCTTAAAACAACCTCTGACATGGCTCAAGTTGTTCAGAGTCAAGAAATTGTAAGTTCTGATATTCAGAAGAAGCAAGTAACCTCTGACAGTGCTCAAGTTAACTTGATATCAGAAAATAAATCTAAAACACTCCTACCAGGATTCACTAAAGCAAAACAGACTCAATCTTTGAAGACTACTCCAAGTGGTTTTGAAGCAAGAGTAGTTACTGGAAAGGAAGCTAGAGATAAAACTGGATTGGGAAGTGCTGATGAAAGAAGAGTACACAACACTACCGATGATCCAACTTCCTTGAGTGAACCAGGTATTGGAGCAACTCCTGAGAGATTGAATCAACTAGAATCTGTACAGATGGTTTACCATACCTACTTGAAAGAATACATCATGTTGTATTTCATGACAGATGGTAGGGTTTATCATATAAGACAAAATGCCATTCCATTGAAGTATTTTGAAGAATTGGAGCATGTATTATTCTTACTTCAAGTGGATGACAGAATAACAGAGACTGCTGCAAACTATTTAAAAGAACAGATTCAGAGACAGAAAAGACTTTATTCTGTTAAGTCTGACAGCAGATATGTTCCAAAGTACAGAAATCACAATGGTGATATTGTTGATATGAAGCCTAATACTGCACAAATCAGAACATATCTTGGTATTAAGGGGCTTGAATTCAATCTAGAGTCTAACAAAGCTTATGTCATAAGACTAGATCGGGAGTTGAGAAAAGCAAAGATTAATGATCTCAGAGCTGCAATATTTCAAACTGGTGAAGATACTGCAGAGCTTAAAGATGTCAAACGGAGAATGATTGATGAACTCAGATATGCTGAGAAATGTTTGTTGAAAAATTATCTCAGAACAACTCCTGACATCAGAGAGATCAGAAAATGATGAAGCCAAGTCGAAGATCTACAACTGCTTAAATTCTGACATTTATACAGATTGAAGTTGTTATCAGAAGTTGAATTGGTAAAAACTTTAAGGACTGTAAGTTGTAGTTATCTTGTCTATTTCTCATGCATTTGTACTTAATGTTTTTGACATCATCAAATATCTGTTAAACTTGTATATTTTGCTAATTTACAAGTTGGGGGAGATTGTTAGATATATTTGAAAATGTCATGGCTAATATGTTTTATGTTTAGATTTCAGATCTTATTTGAACAGAACAAATCAGTACTTATACTGGAAGTCAGAACTTAAGGGATATCAGTACTTATGATTATCAGGAGATAAGCATCAGGAGATAGATATCAGAACTTAAGTGCTGAAGGACGATCAGATAAGGACAGTAGCTGATTAAAGTTAAGAAGATCAAGATAAACATAAGAAGAGATATGCATGAAGAAGGAATTCCGTGAAGAATGGAATACTTGGAATAGAAGATATCTGATTGATATATTTTAGGAAGCAGAATTGTATTCCATATCAATTAGCGATTATCTTGTAACTGTGTAGTATATAAACACAGACATAGGGTTTACACTATAAGTGTTATCATAATCGAGAATATTATTTACTATAACCCTAGCAGCTCTCGTGATATTTTGTTCATCACTGAGAGATAACAGTTCCAGATTGTAACAGAGTTTATTGTTTAAATAAAGCTTGTTTTCTGTTACATAGGTTCTTGAAGTTTGATTTGATTGTAATAAACACTGTATTCACCCCCTCTATAGTGAAAGTGTGACCTAACATATAAAATTTATAAAATCTTTTTCTAGGTATTTAAAATCTATTTTATAAAAAAACGGGAACCAACCGACGTCATCCGTTGTTACGTTTTTGGAACTCGAAACTCTTCCGAGAACTCCCTCCTAACCTAATTGTAATATTCCGAGCATATTCCATGTTTCGACTTTTTCGATACGGCGTACGGTTTGTCCTGCGCGGGTCCCGGCGCAACATTTTCGATACAATATTCATCTCGGTAAATCAATAAAAACCGTATTTTCGATAAACGGGAGCGTTTTATTAAATTATCCCAATTATCACCTCGTAGTACGTGTAACCAGGCGCTGAGACCAATACCGCAGTACAAATTGTACTGATTTGGATAATTATCCCGAAAACCGATACCGTTTGGATCAGTTTTTACAAATAAACGTACTGTTTTATATCCGGAATGATCCAACGGGATACTAATTTTACGTAATTATAAATAGCCTTTACCGTATTTTATTTCGTATCAAAAATCATTTGCAGTCAGTAATTATATAAATTTCCAGAGAAAATTCATATATTCATAAACCTTTCTGAGAATCAAACCAACAATCGGAGGTGTTACCGGAGTCCGTTTAAAAAGCTTGAGTACTCAAAACGAAGGTCTTGAGGTGATCTATCAAATTCTTTGTTCCAAATCACTGCAAAAATCAAGGTTTATTTTCTGAAAAAATTATTTATTTTCAAATTAATTTTATTAAAAATATGAATTTTTGTTCGGATGATTGTTTGTATGATTTGATGCTTGCATGTTGTAGAGTTTGTTTTCCTGATGATTTTCATATGTCATACGTCTGATTTGGAGTTCAATAACATGCTCAAAAGTGGGTTTAATTCTCGAATTTTAAAATTAGGGTTTATAACCCGTATGAATGTTTTCAATTGAAATTTGGGCCTTTTTGATTTAGGGGTTATTAGCTGTTGATTTATAGTGGATTATGTTCCTTATGAAATTTGCAATCGATTGGTATATAGCTCGTTAACAGAGGATGCTTGAATCGTAGGGAGTTGTCTTTTTTAGTTTTCGATGTTTCGCCGGAAACCGGCGATGTTCTTGGCCAATTTCCGGCCAGGACAGGGATGATTGATGTGTTTTGACTGCATAAATAAGTTCCTGGTAATGTGTAGATTAATTCTGGACAGTTTGGTGGCCTGAGGTGGCCGGAATCGTGTTCTCCGGCCACACTCCGGCGAATCGACGGCGGGGGTTTGCAAAATTGCAAACAGGCCCCGGGACTTTTGGGGAAGAAACAGTTTAGTCCACCAGGTTTCCAGAGTTTGCATATTTTGGATTCCTGTTTAATTTGCAAACAGGCCCCTGGACTTTTGGGGAAGAAACAGTTTAGTCCCCCAGGTTTCCAGAGTTTGCATATTTTGGATTCCTGTTTATAAATTATTTAAAAATTATATTTCCTATTTATTTTAAATATAAAAATTCGTTTTTAATTTCTAAAAATTCCAAAAATTATTATTTTAATTCCAAAAATTATTTTTAATTCAAAAATAAATCTGAATTAATTAGTTAATTAATTTCAGTTAATTTTTAATTGATTAATTGGTCAATTAATTCGAAAATTAATTGATTAATTGATTTAATTAATTATTAATTGATTTTAATTAATTATTTAATTAGATTTAATTATTTAAAAATGATTTAAAAGTTCTGAAAAATAGTTTCAAGCTTTAAAATATTATTCTAAATTATTTTCAAGGCTCGATAATTATTATAAAATTGTTTTAAAGCCAAAATGGGCCAACTGAACCCTATTTATTACTCCGAAATTGATCCAACGACCCGTTTTAATTCCGAAAAATATTTTAAAAATCATTTTAAATATCTGAAAGCTTATTTATGACCCGAGACTTCTTTGTAAATGATATATCATTGATTATGTGATGTGTTATGTGTTATAGGTGACTTGTTGGTTAACTGTAGGTCTGTATATTGGATGTTTACTTGTTTATTGCGTAACTTTTAATCCGTTAATCAGATTTGGGTGAAACGAAGGGTAGATAGAAGTATGTGTTGAATCGAATCGTATGAGTTGAATATTGATAGATGCTTATGATATGTGAGCAGAAGAGACAAGGCGTAGGAAAGGGAAACAGGTAGTCGAGGAGTAAGACAGTCGTGACTGAAAGCGAGTACAGTATAATAAGCTAGTACCAGACAAGTGTTCTGAACTTTCTCGAGATATTATAGTGATTGATAGTCCTGTTTTATATTACAAGTGCTTTGAAGCACTGAACCCTAAACCCTGATTCCAAGTATTGATCTTGAGCTGTAAACCTGATTCTTTCTAAACCATTGATTGTTGTATCCCCAAATACGAACCTCAAATATACGATACTACTCCACAAATACATACAAACTAATTATCAAACACTGAACCAGAGTGCTTACACACTCAAACCATTGTATCTTATGCTTTGAAAGACCAAATCCTTGAAACCCTGAAATACTGATTCTTTCATTATCCAATTCTTTCACTACCTAATAGTCAAGCTTTGGAAATGCCATATTGATCTTTATGTAGATTGAAATCATTTTCATTATTGAACGTCCAATGTTATTAATGATCCCGTTTATTGTTTATTACTACTTATTCTGTTATTATGGTAGAATTGGATTGTTTTTATAAATTGTGGACCAGATTCGTGGTCAGACCATATAATGGTCAAGTTAGGCCAATGTGTGCCTTGGATCCAGTAGTTAGAGCAGTGCTGTTTGCTTTGCTCGGGGTTAGTGCGTGACTGATCAGCAACCTAACCTTGGTTTTTAAAATGAAAATATAATATCCAATTTTAAATCATAATCCATTGTTCACTTGATATCATAACCATATTTACCTGAGGATCATTATTTTCAGTTTTGTCATTGTGACTTGCTGAGCTAGTTAGCTCATTTGTGCAATGTTGTTTATTTTCTTTTCCAGTTAAGAAAGAACCGGTTGGTACCGAGGATCCCCAGTCCAGCGCGAGAGCTAGGGGTTCAGGTTGATCGAGTTGAGCTAGTAGACTTCTTTTGGAATAATTTAAGTTTGTAAAAGTCTGTAATAATGTTTAATACTCAGTTCTGAGTTTGATAGTTGGGGTTTGAACGTTTGTAATATAAGTTAGTGTGGTTGGCTTGTATGCATACTTTAACCTGTTGCGGTCCGTGGTAATTGGTAAGTAGGGTCACTGCATATCATTATTATTATCTTTATCATTGTTATAAGCAGGTTGTTAATAAGGTGTGTGTGTGGACCCCAAACTTCTGACCCTGGTTTGGAGGGCGCCACAACAGCCCTTCTTTATATTGGACCATCCAGGTCTATGATAGGAGGATGATTCCCCCCCCTAGGAGGTACTGGGGGTCTGGTGGTCTGGTGCGCCTCCATGTCCCGCCTCAGCCTTTGAATCTCAGCCTCATGAGCCCTGATCCTTTCCTGCACTTATCGGGGATTCGTCCCTTGGGTGCTTTGAGGACGTTGGCTACCATCAGCCATCGGCTCTTTGCCAGCACATCTCCTTTTTGGGGCTACTTCATCATCCGAAGATTCGGAGTCTCTCCCAGTGTAAGGACCAGAAAATTCTTGATCCTCAGGGATAGGAGCCAAACCTCGTATGTATGGGGGCGATCGCCCTCGCGCTTCACTCCGTCTAGCATGTCTACTTCCTCCAACCTCGGGGTAAAGGGGCATCCCATAAGGGGGATTAGTAGTTACAATAGTTGATTATTCGTACCTGATGGGTCGAGAATTCACAGGTGCATATAGTTGTTGAACTTGGGGATTCGTACCTTGAATAGCCGAGGGAATCGTCCCTTGTGGCTGAGGTTGAGTTGCCCCTATCTGGGCTTCTCCTTGGGTAGCTGCATAAGTAGAATGAGGAGGTATCTCCATGGTTGACGAAATCACTTGGGTTGTCCCCGATGGTGTTCCTTCCTCAAGAGCTCTAATTGTTCTCCGTGTTTTTGCCATGGTTGTTGTTGTGTTTCCCACAGACGGCGCCAAATATTATGGATAAAAAACTAAGGTTATTATTTGTTGTATTGATTACTAAGGTTCGGGAGCTCAAGGCCTTTAATGGCTGCTCTCGTGTTTCGTAGCTTAACTCTACCTTTACGAGATGCCTACGTATCTCCGTGAATTAGAGAATCAAGCCAAAAAACATAGTTCTGATCTATGGGGTGAGGCCCCTTATATAGATGCTGGGAGTCCTTGAATTGTACTTGGCATAGGAGACTTGGTGGTCAAGTCTCTGAATTAGAATGGACTTTGGAGTCCTAGGAAGTAGGAAGCTAATTCCTTATCTTATGAGGTTCCTTGGAGGCCAATCTACAAGGATTTATGTCCTTATTGGGACTCTTCTCAATAGATGATTTTCCCCTTATTAATTAATTACGAAATTAATTAATAATCAGGGTTTTGGGCCTTTGTTGTTCCATCAGGCCTGATCTGGTCTATCAGGCCTAATAAATGTGTTAACCTTTTTGGTCTGAATATCATACATCTTCTTATTGGGCAATGCAGCCCAAATCATGTGTAATTAATACAATATTAACGACGCAATCAGGATTTATTTATTCCCTATCAGTTAGAAAATTAATTCTAGGTGAAAAAATGGTTGCTCTAGTCCTGACTAGTAGATAGTCCGGACTAGTGTTTAGCTTTGATAAGTATACAAAGGGGAAAAAATTTTCATTAATAATTCATACAAAACATAAGGGGAAATAAATTGGTTGTTTTCCATATTGGCTACAAGATTTTTGGTTGCTTTGTTTGTTCTCCTACTGGTAGAATTTTCTTAGCCTTAGCCCATGCCAAGTGTTTGGTACTTCTGAGCCATCCATGTTCAGGAGCTTGTAGGTTCCTGGCCTCAGTACTTCTTTGATCTTGTATGGTCCTTCCCATTTGGGCATTAGCTTTCCAGTGTTTGTGGGATCTGATGCTTCAGTGTCTCGAAGGACTAAATCTCCAACTTAGAAATTTTTGACTCTAGCCTTCTAAGTGAAGTGCTCTCTTGTTTTCTCCTTGTATTTTTCCATCCTTTCTACAGCTTGGTCCCGGACCTCATCAATTAGCTCCATGTTTGTTCTGAGTCCTTCTTCGTTTGCTTCTTTTTCAAAGTTTATTGCTCTGTGAGAAGGAGATCCCACCTCAATAGGAATCATCGCTTCTGTTCCATATGCTAGTTTGAATGGAGTTTCTCCGGTGCTTGTCCTGGGGCTTGTCCTATAGGACCAAAGTACACTTGGTAGTTCTTCTGGCCATTTGCCTTTGCTTTCTTTGAGTCTCTTTTCGATACCTCGGAGTAGGATTCTGTTGGTGACTTCTACTTGGCCATTTCCTTGGGGATATGCAACTGATGACTTTTTGTGCTTGATCCCGCGCTCTTGAAGGTAGGACTCGAATTCTGATCCGATGAATTGGGGTCCATTGTATGATACTAGGACTCGCGGTATCCCGAACCTCATCAAATGTTATCCATAAACTTTATGTTGTCTTGCTGATTGATTGTTCTCATTGATTTCGCTTCAACCCATTTGGTCATGTAGTCAATTGAAACTAACAAGTACATGAGATCTCCTTTGGCTCGGGGGAATGGTCCCATGATGTCAATAACTCAGACAGCGAAGGGGATAGGGGACAGGACTGAGGATGGTAGGACTGGGCTGATCCGGGACACATTGCTAAAAAGCTAGCATTCCGTACACTTCTTGATGAACTCTATTGTATCCTGATGAATAGTTGGCCAGTAGTAGCCTTGTCTTATAATCTTATGAGCTAGTGCCTTTGCAGACATGTGGTCTCCGCATATCCCTTCATGTACTTCTTCCAAACAGTATTTTGCTTCTTCTGGGCCAATACATTTCAGGATAGGAGATGAGAAGGTCATGCGGTAGAGTATTCCTTCTTCGAGGAAGAACTTGGCTGATTTTGTTTTCAGTCTTTGAGCTTTTCCTTTATTTTCTGGGAGCTCTCCTTTCTCCAAGTAGTTGATGAATGGAGTCATCCAGTTGTGGTTGCTTTCGATCTCCAAGACCTCTTCGGATTCAATAGATGGTTTGTTGAGTTCTTCGAAGTAAACTGAGCAGTCCAGATCTGATGAGTTCCAGACTAATTTGGATAGAATATCCGCTTCTTCATTTTCTTCTCTACATATCTGAAGGACTTGATATTTTGGTATTGAGGCTAAGTAGCTTTGAACCAGTGCTTGGTACTTAGACAAGATAGGGTCTTTTGCTATATATTCTCCATTTATTTGCTTGACCACTATCTGAGAGTCGCTGTAGATTTTTAAGTCCTGGACCCTTAGAGTCCTGGAGAGCTTTAGTCATGCGATCAACGCCTCATATTCTGCTTGGTTATTTGTTGCGGGGAAGCCGAAACATATAGTTGTTTGAATCGTGAATCCTTCAGGACTTTTGAGTATGAGTCCGACTCCCGACCTCACGCTTGTTGAAGAACCATCTACTTTCAAGGTTCAGGCTCCCGGACTTGTATCCTTTTCCGGCTCCTGATCCATGTCCATTGGTTCTGGCTCTTCTTCTGGAAAGTTGTATTCGATTATAAAATCTGCAAGTGCTTGAGCTTTGATGGCAATCTTAGGAACAAATTGAACTGGCTCAACTCCACTGCCCAATTGACAAGTCTTCCCGAGACATCTGGCTTGTGAATTATTTTTCTTAAGGGCTGATTTGTCACCACTTTTATCTCTCTTCCTTGGAAGTAGTGCCTGATTTTTCTTGAAGTTGTGACTAAGGCAAAGGCAAACTTCTCCAATATTGGGTATCTTGTTTCTGCATCTTTGAGTACTTGGCTTACATAGTAAACTGGTTGCTATTTTCCGTCTTCTTCCCTGATTAGGGCAGCTCCTACGGCGTGTGCTCCTGCTGACTATTACAAGTAGAGAGGCTCTCCTGATTGAGCTTTAGTTAGGACTTGTGGCTGAGAGAGGTAGGACTTGATTTCCTCGAATGCCTTTTGGCACTCCGAACTCCATTTCACCTCTTTCTTGTTGCTTGCTCCTTTGAGTAAATCAAAGAATGGTAGGCACCTCTCTACTAGTTTTGAGATAAATCTCCTGAGTGCTGCTAGGGATCCTGCTAGCTTCTGCACATCTTTTTGGGTCCTGGGGGCCTTCATCTCCTGGATTGCTTTTATTTCTCCGGATTGGCTTCTATGCCTCTGTTGCTGATCATGAATCCAAGGAACTTGACTGCTCCTACTCCGAAAGTGCATTTCTCCGGATTCAGCTTGAGTTGGTTCTTCCTTAGGTTTTCAAAGCATTCCTTCAGATCTTCCACATGTCCTGGTATGGTTGTTGATTTTGAAATCACGTCGTCGACATAGCACTCCAAGTTCCTCCCAATCTGGGACTTGAATATCTTGTTCATGGCTCTTTGGTAAGTGGACCCTGCGCTTGTGAGTCCGAAGGGTAGCATCACATAAGCATAGAATGCTCCGTGAGTTATGAATGTTGTCTTAGGTATGTCCTTCGGGTTTATCTTGATCTGGTTGTATCCAGAAAAGGCGTCCATGAAACTTAGCATGATGTGTTCGGAGGTGGCACCTATCAGTTGATCAATATTTGGGAGAGGGTACGGGTCCTTCGGGCATGGATCATTCAGATCAGTATAGTCCACGCACATTCTCCATTTGCCATTGGATTTTTTTACCATAACAACATTAGCTAGCCACTCCGGATATTTGATTTCTTTGATGATTCCTGATTTGAGTAGCTTTTCCACTTCTTCGTCAATGGCTTTTTTCCTCTCCGAGGCAAAATTTCTTCTCTTCTGTTTGACTGGTTTTCTGTTGGGGTTGACATCCAAGCTGTGCATTGCTATGGACTCATGTAGTCTTGGAATGTCTCTTGGACTCCAGGCAAAAACATCTCTGTACTCCCGGAGCAGGGACATTAATCTCTCCTTGAAGGACTCCTCGAGTCCCGACCCAACTTTTATCGTTTTTCTAGAATTTCTTTCATCTATCTGGACTTCTTCTGTTTCGACTGCAGCTTCAATTTTTGCTTGCTCTATGTTTGAAACCATTTGATGAATTCGGGCTTCAGAGTTTTTCTTCAAATAGAAGTTTGCTTGTTCATATTCTTTGTTTGCTTGCATGGTAGGACTAGCTTGGTCTAGGGCCTGATTTGCTTTATCGACTACCATGACTTGGTTGCTTGTCGGTCTTTCCGAACTTGTTGCATTTACTTTTTTCTCCGGACTTGATTCAATGAGTTGTACTTCCTTTGTTGCTTTTTCTCTTGTCGGGGGTCGGTGCTTCTTCATGCTTTGTTACTTGCGAAGAACTGTTGCCTTTCTTTTGTTGTCTTGATGAGTTTCTGCCATGACTAACCCCTGGGTGTAGCATTTTTCAGCAACTCTATAATCTCCTTTTATCTCCCCGACTCCTGTCGGGGTTGGGAACTTGATTTTGAGATGGGAGATTGAAGTTATTGCTTGCATCATTGTCAGAGCTGATCTGCCAATGATCCCGTTGTATGACGAAGGAACGTTGATCACATAAAACTTGATTACATGAGTTACCTGGTTAGGAGCAGTTCCAAAAATGACTGGCAGATATAAAGTTCCTTGGATCGGGACTAAGTTGTGGTCGAACCCATAAAGTGGGTCCTCCCGGCACTCGTTTGAGCGGACGCTTCCTAACTGCATTCGATCCACTGTGTGCTTGAAGAGAATATTTACTGAGGAACCATTGTCTATGAGCATTCTCCTTACTTTATTATCAAAGATGTCCAGAGTGACAACCAAAGCTGCATTGTGATTCGGGTTGACTCCTTCGTAGTCCTTACTGCTGAAGGATATCACTAGGTCTGGGAGTGATTGGATTGAGAGCACTTCTTCGCCGAAGTTCGGGCTCCGAGGTGGGGAGTGGGAACCTCCTAGGACTACATTAACTACATTCTTTCCTCTCTTCTGCGCTTCCCCCATGTTGTTGCTGTCCCGGACTAAGTACTTGTTCATATTCCCCTTCTTCACTTGGTCCTCAATGAAGTACTTGAGTGATAAGAAGTTCTCAGTCTTGTGGCCATGGGTCTCGTGATAATCACACTGTCTATTGTAAGGCCTGCTCTCCGGAGGAGTTTGCATTGGTTTCGGAGGATAATAGAAAGGCTTGTCTTTTACCTCTTTCAAGATTTCCTCCTGGGTCATGTTGAGAGGAGTCCAGTCCGACTCCTTCTTCGGCTCCCGGGGTTGCTTCGCGGGTCCTGAGTCGCTACTTGACTCCTTTTTAGGACCAAGTCTCTGGAAAACTGGAGTAGTTTGTCTTTCTTGGCTTTGGTTGCTTTGCTTGAATTTTTTATCCTGATGATAACCCCCTTTCGGTCAGTCATCAGTGTTTTTACTCCTGGACCCCCCATTCTTGGTCATCCTCATTGCCTGGAGCACATCTGTTTCCTTAATGAATCTGACAGCCATGGAGTAAGCCGCTGCCAGACTTGCGGCTCCTTATTGATTAGCTCCACTATATATCTTTCATTGTGTTCTGGGTATAGGTTTCTCCTCAAAATGCTCAAAGCTTCCCTCTCATCCAAGCTTGAAACTTTGTTGATTGCTTCCTGGAACCGGCACATGTATGCAGAGAGGGATTCATTGTCATGCTGCCGGATTGTCTCCAGGTGACACATGTGCATTTCGTGCATTTTAATTGCCCGAAATCTTCTAAGGAAGGAGGCTCAGAATTCCTTCCAAGTATGGATGCTGTGGGAGGGGATCCTGCTGAACCATCTCCGGGCCCCTCCCTTAAGAGTTGAAGCGAAGAAACTTGATTTCGTCAAGTCATTGTAGTAATATATCTGCGCTATCTGCTCAAAGTAGTTGAGGTGCTCCTCCGGGTCTCCTAGACCATCAAATGAGTCAAAGTTGTAATGCTTCAAGTTCCGCTGTCAGGGAATGGCTTCCAAAGAGTAACTGAAAGGAGTTAATGTTTCTCCAATTTCTACTCCTGAATCTCCGTCCATCTTTCTATGCAATTCATAGATCATATCTTTCAGGTCCTTCTGCTTTTCTTCTTCTTCTTCTTTATCAGAAATCAGCTCCGGAGTAGGATCTCTCCGGGTTCTCTTGCTCCTGGACTTAGCTAGTAGTTTTTCTTCTTCTAGCTGCATTCTCTTTTGGATCTTCAGCTCGAGCTTTGCTTCTTCTTCTTTCCTAATTTGCTCCCGGACTTCTTCCAACTTTCTCTGCTTAGCAGCTTCTGCTTCTTTCTTGCTGTGATCCTTTTTGCTTTTCTTCCCCTTGGCTCCAATTCGGTCGAACACAGATCTCTTCAATTGTTGGGAGTCCCCGGACTCCACCGGTTCCTCCTCGAGTTCGGCTTCTTCTTGGAGCCGGGTCTGCTCCTGCCTGTATAGTCTGATTGCTTCTGCTAGTTCATCACTTGTAAGGTTGGCCATGTGCTCTTCGGCTACTGGAACATTGGTGTACTTGTACTGATTGAGCTCTATGAGAGTCCTGACATCCCTGGTGTTTACAATTCTCTCCACGACGGGAGTGTGTAGTGGTTGCTCCTGGAACGTTTCTCTCTCGGCTCCTGGATCAAGGGCCTGGGAGTGGTCCGGCTCCTGGACCTGAGTACTAGCAGATGACCTCCCAGAAGTATGCTTTCCTGGTCTTGCCATTTCTCAACAATACCAACAACAACTAACAACAATATGTAACGGAAACTATCGATCTAAGGTTGCTTTATGAAACTTGCAAAAACTACCCAGAATAACAACAAATAGCTTCCTGGGAGTAGTTTAAACAGTTTCCTGGGACTACTCAACAATGTAGTAGAACGCAAATGCCATATTCAAGCTAGAGCAAAAACGATTAAAATTAACGATAGCTCACACAAACGTGGCTTAAATCAACAAAACGAGCTCACACAAACGTGGCTTAAATCAACAAAACGAGCTCACACAAACGTGACTTAAATAAACAACATTCATGCTTATGGAAGAGGTTGGTTGTTTGGGTTCTTACAAGTTTGAATAAATAGACTCTTTCAAGAGTTTGCTGATGAAGGTGAATCCAGGGGCACCGAGACCCAAGGATGGAGAGCCCCTCCTTCTAGCGCCAAATGATAACTCCTGGTGGCGGGGCTGTTCCTTTGACGCCGTGCCTGGATCCTTCGCCGCGGTGGGGGTGTAGGTGTGGTGGGGTTCTTACAAAACACTACCGGGAGGGGGTTTGTGTCCCGCGGCATCTCCGGCGTGAGAGTAAGAACTCGCTTTTGGGGAAGATGAAGATAGATATGAATGCAAGGTGGCTGTGTGTGTATATAAGTGTGAGAGAGTGATTAACCCCAAAACCTCACATTCTTGGGCTATTTATAGCCCAAGGGTGGGGTTTTGGGGTTGGTACCTTTAGATCGTAGCCATTGGTTTTGGGAGCGGAGGACACCTGGCTGGAGTGGATGTTCTTCACGTGTCGGTGCGGGACTGGCTGAGGAATGTTCTGAGGATCCTCTGACACGTGCCCTGATTATTCTCATGATTGGTGTGTGACAGTTGTCCCCGTCATGTGCTTGGGCCAGTGTCTCACGTGCTGGGATTTACCAAGGTTGGGCTTGCGGGACCGAGCTGGTCAGGACTGGTAGTGTGCGGGACTAGTCCTTCCAGGAGCTGCGTGGAGTTAGGAGTCTAGGAGTAGTCCTTCCGGAGCTATATAGAGTTAAAAAGCCTAGGAGTAGTCCTTTCAGGAGCTGTATGTACTATCAGTGTTTGGTACAAGGTATTCAACAAAGGGAAAATAAAAGAATTGGGCCCATTCTCTTTGTTGATATTTGTTTAGTAAAAACAATCATTTTCTTTCCCATTTTTTAGGTGCAGGTTTACCCAAATTTCTCGAATTCTATTTCCCACCCCCACTAGATATTTGAACTCTCTTTCCTAGTTTTGTTTTTTTTATTTCAATTATATTTTTTAAATGTTGGACCAAAAAAATAGATCAGTATGTTAAATTAATTTTAAAAATTAAAAATGATTTATAATTTAGTTTTTATAAATTAAAAATAATTTTGATATAAATTTATATGTTAATTTATGAAAAAATAAATAATTTTATTAAATAATTAAATATGTTTATTTATTATAATGTTAATATATTATACTGTTACAATATAAATATATTGAGATTGCTTAGTATTAAAAATCAATAATTAATGTAATCGTGTAAATTTTCATTCCGTTTCCGGATCTTATTTCCGTTTCTCAATTTCATTCTGTTTCCCGACATGAATGACTTTAACCGTGGATTAATCGATGTGTAACAGAATACAATCATTCAACTGTTTCCGGATCTTAAAATTATCTCTAAAAATAAATTGTTGGTAATTCTATATTCCCAGCCCGGAATGGCAACAGTGGGCGGAGGAGCTAAACCGTCAACGTGCGTGTTTTGTGAAATTGCCCGTTCCTCCGCCTCCACCACTCTTCTGCACGAGGTCATCTCCTCTTTCTCTCTCTATATTTTATAAGTTATTATTATGTATAATTGTTGTCACTTTTCTTGCACTAAAATGTTCTCCGTATGTTATGTTACGTCGTATATCTAATAGTTTTAAAGTTTTTTGTTGCACAGGACGAGAGAGTCGTGGCTTTTCAGGACATAAAGCCTGCTGCCTTCAGGTTTCACTTTCTTTCTCCTCTTCAAACTTCATTTCTATTTTGTAGTTTCAACTGTTTACTCTAATTGTAATTCAAATTAAGTTAAACATCTGGAAATATGATTTTTATTTTAATTACAGTAACTTGGAAAATGCCTCCTTGATGTATCAGACAGTCGTGCTTATCTAGTAGTAGATGATTCCATATTTTTGCTCATATTACTATGATATTGAGATTTTGTAAATTATAATATCCTAAATTACAAGGAGTTATATTTTTATGATATTTTTAGGAAATAATTGGACTTGCCCTCCATTACATTAAACACTGAGCGTTTTCAATTATTACACTAGGCTCTAACAATAACAATAACAAAATAATAAAGATGGAATCAATACATACAGTTAAAAGGTGAATTATAATTTTATTTAAAATTATTTTAAAAACAATGCTTTACGGGAGTCTTAAGATGTGTGCCGATCCCTCGTCCCCAATTTAAAAAACCTGTAGGGACGGAGTGAGTAGTAATTTAGGATATTGTTATCTCTTAGGTTGTATATAGAGATTTTGTTTTTAGGGGTTTTGACTTTTTGTTATTGAGCTTTGTTGCGTGTTTGTTGAAACTTACAATCATCCAGTGTTTTAGAAGTATAATTTTACTTAAGGGGATGAAGTGGTAGGAATACAAATATTTCGTTCAATTTTTTCTTCAAAATACTTGTTCATTTTTTGTCATCTTTATCTTTGAAGATTCTGAATTCTAAAATTGTATATATAGAGATCGTAAAACTAAAACAAGTTACATGTTAATAAAAATGATACTTGTTCGGATTCATATGCGCTTCCTACTGTTACCATAAAACAAACAATTTATTAGTTTTCTGGTTCTTTTCTCTGTATCAGAAGTTCACTGTTTCTTGTGATTTGGCCCTTTCTTCTAAATTAAACTGCAAATATGATAGATATTGTTTTTTGTTTTCCACATTGATAGGCATTACTTGGTAATTCCAGTGGAGCATATTTCCACTGTCAATGACCTGAAAAGAAGACCTGAAGACTTTTCTTTAGGTAGAATTTCTTATCGTGACACTTGAAATGTATATCACACCAGTTTTTAAGGGATCTTTTTCTTTCTCTGCAATGTTGCACATAGTTTAATCATATTATTCCTCCCAGTGAGTCACATGTATGATGTTGGGCGAACTCTATTGCGGAGAGATGCACCCCAGTCCACCCGCTATAGGTATGAATGATTGTATTCTGAAAAGTGATTTTTTTGCTATAAATGTGTATTCTACCATCTTCTGGGTGCTTATTATCCGGATAATTAAAATTGTGCTGCCATGTATTTTTTTGTGGGATTATAATTGCTGGAAACATTGCTTATACTTTTTATTTTCTTTTGTATTTTAAGCACAAGTTAACTCGTAGACCACATGTCGAATAGCAAGTCCAATGCTAATGTAAAATGGTTATAGACTTTGCTATAATGCCCTTCTTAGTTCCAAAATGGAACTTGCACCCCAATACAAATTCCAAATCACAATCAACATATTCCAAATTTAACTAATATTTTGATCAAGCTTTTTCAACTTTCGTTTAAATTAGGTCAACTTGTACTCCATTTTTAATTGATTGATGATGCGGCAAGGATAATTATAACCATCTTTTTGTTTCTAAATGTTGAACAAAATATCCATTAATGCATTTTTTCATTCAACTGGACTATGCATTGGAGTAATGTTTTGTTGTTTTGGTTCCATATTATAGCTATAG
The DNA here is from genome assembly GCF_009905375.1 of Apium graveolens. NCBI lineage: Eukaryota > Viridiplantae > Streptophyta > Magnoliopsida > Apiales > Apiaceae > Apium > Apium graveolens. Next base: position 49,017 of record NW_027418647.1, read on the forward strand.
AACCAAATATACCTATCGTTGCTCTAACCATCTTTAAGCTCATTTCCTTGATGGGACTAACTAGTATAAATCTTGGTTTGCCTGCCTTAGGTTCCGTGTTGATAGATTTTGGTGATGGTAGGCTAAAACTCTATACAAAAAAAAAAACTAATTGTCTAACCCACATGTTTGAGTTTGGTGATAGTAGGCTTAAAACGTCATACAGACAGAATTAATCTTCTAAGCCACATGTTCAAGTATCGGACTTTAGTGGTTTTACTTAAAAGACTGAAACTATAGTGGTTCAAGTATTAATCAGTCTAAGCCACATGTTTGAGTTTGGTGATGCTAGGCTTAAAACTTCATACAAACGGAATTAATCGTCTAAGCCACATGTTCAAGTATAGGACTACAGTGGTTTTACTTAAAGACTGAAACTATAGTGGTTCAAGTATTGGAAAATAGCGTATTTTAACATCCTATCCTCTTTTGAAACATCTGACCTCTTTATGTAAAGTATAACTATAAGTCCAACAAGTCACAATCTTTTGATGGTTGTGGTGTGGTTTTATGCATCAGCCAAGTTTGTTGCATTTAGGTTAGTTGACTAAGAATATTATAAATGGTATCAAAACTTAACAGAGTGTGAAAGGCGGGCTCGTGCACTGTATGAAGTTTGTTTGTGGACTCAATCAGGATATCGACTCAATAGGATGAGATGTTTGCAACATCCGTAACATGACGTTCCACATTGAAATCAAAATAGAAACCCGCGGGACTTTTTTTACAATATAAGCGTAAGTCTCAAGTTTAACTACAAAGGGCATCTTCAGTTGTGTCCTTAAAACCTTTGTTACTTTATATTTTACTTCAAAAATAAAGTAATCATCCTCCAACAATCCATTATTCTATCCTTAAAAAAATAAAAAATAAAATACCATTTAACTTCAAATTCGAAGGAAGCTATTCATTTGAAGATATTGTTTTTTTAATCACTCTCTCGCAACTTTATCTCTATATCTCTAATTTTATCCATAACTTAAATATTTTATTGTTGTATATAAAGATAAAGTGTGTTTGAAGTAAAATTCTAAGGAACGGTTAGAGAAGAAATAGTGTTATGAAGTGAAAAAGATGAATATTTGAAGATTGAGTTGTTTTAAAATTAAGTAACGAGCGGAGATGGCCTAAGATCATCTTCAAGAAGTAATCACAGTTCTCTATTTATGCCCTTAAGTTAATATTTGGAGGGGAATTGATAAAAAAACTGCTCTAAGAGATTCTCAAGTCGATCTTCAATTTTTTAGGTCCCACCTCGTGACATCATTTTAAGTCTCACCCTTAAACTATTATTTGTAATTAATTTCTAAAGACACTTTCTCTCTCCATTTCATATCATATTTAAATTAAGAGTCGGTACTGCTTTCATAAAATGAAAACATATATAAGGGGTGAGAGTAAGAAGTATTGTTAGAATATCTTTGGCGCACCACCAGATGTTCTTGCACTTGTACAAAAAGTGGTCCTCCAAAAATGGCGGACAACTTATTCTAATACAAAATCCCACCATATAATAAGTAGTTATTACATGTTTGATTTATCATATTGATTGTTTTGAAGTAAATGATGATTTATGTAAAATTTGGTTTTTATTCTAATATCTTTTTATATTTTATCACATGATTAAACATAACTTTTTAACTAAAACTTACAAACTTAAATAACACTCGTACGTTTTGCGTAAGTCTGTGTTTTTTTAAATATATTTATGAGTTATGCAACGCAAAACTAGTTCAACTTGCATTTAAATATACAAATCAATCATGGCAAAGCATGAAAAGCAAAGCGAGACTTGTTGTGGTCGGTTTCGGGAAGGCGGGGTTGTGCCCTATTTTTCATGTTGTTATACATGGGACTGTGTTAGACATGCTTGTAGATATACCCCATATGTCAACATACTATGATCAATTTTATTATGTTATTATTTGGGAGGGTACTTAGAGCACTGAGTACCCAGGATTTATTTATGTCTTGGGCCAAGAGAAATAAGTGGCCAGTAGCCATACCAGTTTACAAGTGGAGCACTATAAAGTTTTAAATAATTGGTTAACTACTCTATCGTGGTCTTTGAACATATGCTTCTTTTTCTTTTTCATGACATGTGGGGTAGACTTGTTCCAAATTAATGTATTCTAAATGTTGACTAAATCTATTTTATTTTTTTCTCTGTTGTTTTTTACATGTTTTAAACTTGTTTAAATTCTTTAAAATAAATTGATTAATTAATAAATTGTTTAAATGTATAAGAGTATTGACATGATGTAAAGAATGTGGATATATTTTTAAATTAAAAAATTATTTCAGTTTATCTCTAATGGAACAACTCAATAATAACCAAATTTCTTTTGAATAGAAGTCGACTCAAATATGTGTGTTCAGTATTGTATAATTGGTGTTTCAGTATTTAAATGTTGTCTTGCACTTGTATTTTATGTATTTTTAAAGAAAATATGTATTTTTTAAGAATTATATTATATAAATCATATGAATATTAATTAAAATATTCTTAAATAATGTAAAATAATAAATCTATTATATTGAAGTTGTACTAATGAATCATATTTGTAGTTGGTCAAATAGAATTATAGGTCATATGGAGTAAAATGACCACTTTTTCCCCGATAATCATTAGGATCCTGGTTTTCATACAAGTGGATCCAAAAAATGTGAGAAGTGTCCCTTGCATTGTGAATGGGGGACTAAGTAAATGTGCTTTGGAGGATATACCAAAAAACGTATTTAACCCCTCAACCTCAACATCAAGCAACACATTCACATTATCTTCAAACCCATTCACATTATCCTCAAACTCAGTCATAAGATCATCATCAAAAAACGTATTTAACTCCTCAACATTAAGAAACCCATTCACATTATCCTCAATCCCATTCACATTATCCTCAAACTCATTTTCATCATCATGTGGAAAATTGTGGAAAATGGAGTACAACCTTATCTTTATAAAGTTCCTTAGCAGCTTTATCATATGCTTTGGCAACATGATATGGAGGGACATTATTTATCCTCGTCAACTTTGGTTCTCAAATTTCAGCAACCCAAAGCATACGATAAACCAAAGAAGAAATTCGAGAACCAAAGTTGAAGGGGATGAATTATGTGCCTCTAAGAAGATGATTGGGGATAGTTCATCATGTTGTCAATGCTGCCAAAGCATACGATAAAACTGCTAAGGAACTTTATAAAGATAAGGTTGTACTCAATTTTCCACAGGATGTTGTTATGAATGGGTTTGAGGATAATGTGAAAAAGATTGATGATAATGTGAATGGGTTTCTTGATGTTGAGGGGTTAAATGTTTTTTGATGATCGATGTCATGATTGGGTTTTTTGATGATGATGTCATGACTGGGTTTGACGATAATGGGTTTGAGGAGAATGTGAATGGGTTTCTTGATGTTGAGGTTGAGGGGTTAAATACGTTTTTTGATGATGTTATGATTGGGTTTGAGGATAATGTGAATGTGTGCGTTCCTGTATGTAGCTGAATGTAGGCTTGTCAATAGATCGGGTTTGGATTGGATCGGCCTAAATCTATATCCATTTATTTTTTCGGATTCGGATTCGGATCGGTTCCGGATTTTTTATAGACCGATCCATATCCGGATCCGTTCGGAATACGGATTTCGGATTGAATATCCGCTCCATTAATGTATATTTATTTTTTTAACTTCACTTAGTACAATTTTTTTCTTAAAATTAACAATTCCGAAAAATATTAAAATACAAGTAGAATACAACGAAATTCAAAGATAACTTACAAACTAAAATTCATTTTTTGCAATAAACATACCGAGTTGTACAGTATTTTAATGCTAACTATAAAAAATTGATGTTGCGAAATGAAAGTGTTATATGTACTTAGCAGAAAAAAAGAAAAGAAAGTATTATATGAATTGAAATCTTGGGTTATGCGGCTCTAAAAGGAAAAAGAACTAGGGTTATATGAGGTTATAGAAATGGACTGTACGCTTGAAATCGAACCGAACAAAATATAGATAATGGAACTTGACTCGAGGATAACAGTTTAAAATTAGAATTATTAGAAAATATTTTTACTACAATTATATATATATATAACCGAAGCGGGTTATTAACGGATCAGATCGGCCTAAATCCATATCCGCTCCATTTATAATCGGATATTTCTTATCAGATCGGATTTTTAATAGGTCGATCTAGGGCTGCCAATGGATCAGATCAGACATGATCCATATCCTGATCCTTTATATTTACCGGATTCGGATCCGGATCGGATTGCAACCGGATTTTTTATAGAATGATCCATATCCGGATCCGTTAGGATCACAGAATTTCGGATCGGAGCTCCGATCCATATATATCTAAAAAAATTTTACTTAATTATATCTTGCAAAACTGAAAACTAATTTTACTACCTTTAAATAAGCATGAGATAGTGAAACTACAAGCAGAGCTATAACAAATAAATCAAAAACCAACTCAGATATAAGAATGTAATGTCAGTTGTGCGGAATTACATATGAAAGATTAAAGTTTTAAGCAATCTTTAGTTGAGGGCTTGAGAGTTGAGCCTCGTGATTTACAACATAGAAAATAAGATCGAGAGACAGTGTGGTTTGTTACATTGACACACAAATTCAGTTCCAGCCCAACTCTATTTACTTCCTTTAGTTTTATATTTTAAATATTTAGTATGTATATTATATATTATATATATTATTATTATATTACATTTATATAAATATCCGGATCGGATTTTTTTCGGATCGGATCATATCAAATCCATATCCTAGACTTGTCGGATCGGATTTTTACCGGATCGGATTTTATTTTTAGTGATCCATATCCGCTCCATTAGCCTTCGGATCGGATCGGACCGGATATCTGATCCATTGACAGTCCTAGGTCGATCCATATCCTCTAAAATGGCCTCAGATCGGGTCGGATCGGATTTTCGCTCCATTGACAGGCCTAGCTGAATGCATAATTTGCTTAATGAACGCCTAGACGAGCGCCTTACTATCGAAGCATCCAGGCAGTACGTTGGTGCGTTCTCCTTTATGCCTTGGCAATTATGCTTTACCACAACCAAGTACCATAATGCACATCGCACAACCTTTTGGGCGTTGTACTCAAGATAATATTGAATCAGTAGCTCAAGCCTTATATATGTATGGGATTGAGTCTACCAAGTACCAACAATGCACGACCTTCACATCTTTCACTTTGAATTCTCTAGCTAGCACGAGTCTTCATATGAAATTATCCAGCCTAGTGAGCTATCTGTAGGGAATTTAAAGATTGGAAATCGCCATTGCCTATATTTTAGTTGTTTTTTGAATGTTCTGTTACTGAAATACTGTTTTATGTGGAACCTTTGTTCTGTCAGATTTGGTTTTCATCAGCCTCCACTGAACAGCGTGAATCATCTTCATCTTCATTGTTTAGCACTTCCTTTCACACCCAGGTATGTGGTGCACAACAATGGTAACAAACTCTATAGTTTCAGTTCTGCTATCCATTTTCCAAGTTTCTGTAGCAAGACTTTAATTATTATCACTTAACTAATTTTTAGAGCTTACACAGATGGAAAAGCATAAAATATTTTCCATTGGGACCGCTTGGTGGATTTATTGAAGTTGAGAAGTTGTTGCAAAGACTGAAGCCATTATCAGCTCTATCTTCAACCTTGTGACTATATCTGTAAATCGTTGACTTATTTAGTTCATTCAGACACATCCGCTAGTGTCATTCTAATTTGTAAAAGTATTATTATTATTTGAGCAAATGCCCTATTTCACTATTTACAAGTCGGATTTGTTTACGGGCCTTCCTATAAATTATTTTGATATTTTTTGCTGCTTTTTATTAGTTACGCTCCATTTCTTTGCGTATCTTTATGCAGGAAACCTTGTTTGTTATCCTTGAAGACGATTATCACATTCCATGGTTGTTCTTTTTGTACAGGTAAACACTTTCCATACTAGATGGTATCTTACTCTCTTCATTATTTTCTAATATGTGAGATGGTTCCAGTCATCACTTTAGTTTCTTCTAAATATGGATGAAGACTAAAGCTTATTGTAAGCTGAAAATGCTCGAAGTGCATCTTTGTGGTATGGTAGTAACCTTAGACCATATCCGTTTCTCTTGTTTTTATTTTGGTGTTAAGTGGAAAGGGAGGTGAAAATTTTGCATTTAGATACAGTCATGCTCTTTCCATCTGTGGATATAACTTGTTGGAAGTTTAATACTAATTAAAATAAATTGTTTTTTGACAGCCATTGTATGTTAGATCGAATTTCAGTGAGCTCAGTTTTCAAATTACACTAGTCATAAGTCATAAGCTACTTGAACTTGCAATGTCACATATAGATTTGCTAACATACTCATACAAACTAACAGATATCCTTCTTTCTCAAGTTTCAACCATATCCAAAGGTACTCATCACTCTCACAAGTCACAGCCCGTTAAAACTCTTGCTTGATCTTCCTATCCTGACACAATGGTGGCAGGGTAAGTAGGATATTGTTTAGTTCCCATACAGTAGAAACTTTGAAATTTGGATATTGCCTTTTTTGTTCTTTTGTTTCTTCTGATGGATAAATGCACTGGGTAGCCAGTTGTTAAGGGTGTGACATAAAGGTTGGCCATGATATATGCATGCATGCACTGGACATATGAACTGGCAAACCATAGAATCTACTTAGGCTGATGCTATCTCTTTATGGGCTTGTCATCTGACTTGTACATAAATGATGAATCTGTTCACTTGGCTATCCTATCAAACCACCCCTATAGAGTATAGAATCGAAACAAATTAAGAACTTTTGAACTACTAAACTTACCGGTGAAACCAACAATAGTAATTGCTAATTAGATGGCATATACAGCAAGCATGCTGTTTAGTTATCAGTACATTGAAATGCTGTTTAGTTATCATTATCTTCCTGATATGTCCAACTGTTGATGTGAATTGTGATGATGAGTCCTGTGTACTAGGTACGTCCTTTAAATATAATTAAAAAAATTATTTGGTTTGTTTATGATCTTCCAATACGAGCAACCGATTAAGGTAATTTTCTTTTCTAGTTATTTGCTATATATATTTTTGCTATTGGAAGTAGTTTACTTGCCGGGAATTCCATATCAACATGGCAAGTTCTGATTATTGTTTTCATAGTATTATTTAGAGATTGTGAGAGGTGGTGGGACTCGCAGTCAACTTCAGAGGCGTGTTGAACGTCCTTTTAATGATATTAGGAAATTGAGAACTTCATAAACAAAGAATCTATTACTTATGTGGAGGGATTGGACTTGAGTAGACATCCCCTTTTGTTAGGTGCACCATCAATTTGGTACTAATTCAATATTAACTAGAATATAAGTTTATCCATACCATTCATGCCTTACACTAGAAAGCGAGAATAACCAGATTTTTTTAAAACGTTGTAGATAGATATGTTATGATCACAACCAGAGGATTATTGAAATTTGTATCCATTCTATCAATTATTGATTATTGATACGTTCCTTATGACTTTATAGTATGGTTCTTACAAGTTTTGCCTATTGTTTATCTCGACCACATAATTGCTCTCCTTTGTATATTCATAAACCAAACTTAAAATAAATATACCTAATATAGCTTACTATGTAAGGCTAAAGGACCTTTTAAGTAAACTACATATTCATCTTTAGTATTATCGTGTCGCGTATAGTACTCTGTTTTGTGGTAAACAATAATTGATGATTTAAGCGTGTTAGTAACATGTTCGGTGTATCCCGATTGGAAGTAAATAGGTAGACTTCGAATGTTTAATGTGTTCTAAATATATCGTCTTTAGGAGCAATAACCTTGTGTAATCTCATTCATGTATTTTGCTTTGATGTTAGGTGTTAGGACACTATATTTGAACTTAAGCTCAACTCAGCGATATTTAGACAAAAATAGGCATAGAAAGGACCCGTGCAAGACTTTTTCTGGCCATAGGGATGGCAAATAATGGTCAATTCTTCTCCTCCCCACCCCCGTTGTGTCTTTTTATATAGACTTTGTCATGTTGTTAATACGTAGCTGTAATGGTTGGGGGTGAGAGGTCTCGTTTTATTCATGGCAAGTTTGTGATTAATACAAAGACAGCTAAGGTTTATCTATGGCAGTGTACGCATAGTCGGACTTTAGTCATGGGTAAAAGTATATAGCTCCATATAGTATGGTGAAATGAAACTGGGGTAGATGATAATTAGAACACGACTTGGTAAAAGTTTGAACGTAAATTAATTCCCGAAAAGTGCCTCTGACTCTTAGCCGTGTTAACAATTGCGTATATCTTATCCTCCTTTTCTAATCTTCTAATACGAGGAGAAATGGGGGAAAGGTTTAAAATCATTCCGCTACCTTGTTTTTGTTATTTTCAATTTTTTTCTAAAGAAGTAAAGCTTGAATTTTTATCATCAGATATTGGGCAAGGTGGTACGAAATTGTACAAAATGTCAAGTACATGAAATCAAAAGGAGATGATCAACAGGTACACAAGATACTTAAAGGGATAACTCTATAATGAGTTCATGGCCCCTAGGTCGACGGTACTGAACCATGAGTTTGTTCTGTTGCAATTATAGAACAGTAGGGTTTCACTTTCAAGTCATGTTTTTCTTGTAGTTGTAGACAGAGTTGTTGCAAGTTGCAACCCTTATGAAAATATGCAGCTTTTAGGAAGATGAATGGTTTGATTATTTTGAAATGAAAAAATAAGTGGACATGAATTTATGTACTAAATACTATAAAATGCACATAATTATACGAATTAAGAACAATAACACCTCTTCGTTATGGCGTGCTTCTGAGTTTTTGTAGGAAATAAGCGATACTAACGTTTATAATGCTCCCCAAAATCATAAATCGGGGGCCGTGCCACAGAATTATATGCTAGTCTAATTCTATCCATTTTCTTAAAAGAATCAAATTAAAAAAAAATACAAGAAACTGAGTCACGTAAAGCAGGACCCCTACGGAGGACTGTCACTTTTGGCTGGAAGCTTGTTGCTTGGTTGTGTGGTTTATTGACACGTCTCATAGTTGAAGCTTTTGTTTTTAGTAATAGCTGGCGGCATATAAGCGAATCTGTGGGTTTATACTTGATTTGCTAATGTCCCCCTCTTGTAATATAAGACCCAATCTACTAATAATATCTATGTTCCGTCAGAAAATACTAATAACCTCTACGGAGTACTCGTTTAAGGAGTCACTTTCTTGAACAACTCATTCAGCCACCTGTTTCGGGCCATATTAATGGCGGTCAATTAGTTTAGTTTATACTACATGGTTTAGATGGTTATAATTAAGTGTCTGATTTATCAGACATGATGTAGTTATTAGTAACTGTTTACAGTAGTCTCTTTATATAAAATTAAAGTTAGTACAGTAGTGCTGATGTTGAGTTGACTTGGGGAGGGACGGTAAAGTTATGAAGTTTGGGATTACTTTGAGAATGATGCAAGCAAGGCTAGTAAAGTCACAGGGGTTCCAATTAAATTGGGGGGGTTGTATTTAAGGACTCGTTATTTGAACACAGCTCATCGCACGCTCACCTTGATATTAATGTCTTCCAAATCTAATCATACCAGACCATTTAAACCTCACCCCCCCCCCCCCTAAGTTCACTACTATCCTGCTATGCCTCCATTGCTTATCTCTGCATAATATACGACTACTACTTCTCCAAGTGCCTGCTCCACTCTGCTCACATTTCTTCCCACTTTTTTCTATTTATTTCACTTCTAGTTACTTCCGCTGTAATCGAGCTTCATGCTACAAATCTCATCCTCTTTACAATCCAAACTAAGCTTTTATGTCGGACCTCCATGTTTAACCATTAATTTGGAAGCCAAAACCAGTGATTTCACTAAACGCTTGCGAATATAACATCTTATCTCACTTAAAATCGAGTCCATAAATCAAGAACTTAATGCGACTTGACTTGGGTTGAAAGACTGAACAAACTCCAATATATTTAACGTCTCATATAACTCAAAATCAAATTCATAAATAAGCGAGCTCAACTTGATCATATTTTTAACTATATTGATGTAGCAAGTGTTTAACTATTTTTCCATGTAAATCTAATTGTTTTGATACTCATAATCAATTAGTAACTAATTTAATATTTATCTTTTTAAAATCGAAACCGAGATCTATATAAACTTTTTTCCCAGGAGAAAAATTAAACTTGTTTACTCCCAAACACCAAACATTTCAAAAGTGTTAGCATATGAAACCTCATCGAGAACCTTCCTTCTCTAGCAACCAAAACCCTCCCCCTTTTAAACCCCCCCCACTCCCACTCAGACTCAGTCTCTCTAATCCTTGTTCTTGTATATATAATCAAATTCTATATCAACCTTTTTGTACATGCTTATTTAACCCTTTAAAAAACACACACAAATACTCACTTTTCTAGAGCTATCAAGGCCAACACCTCCCCTGTTTCTCCCCAATGCCTCCCTCTGTTTTCATCACACTCCTCTCAATACTTCTCACCTTCAATACTTATCTATCCTCATCAAAGCCTCTTCTCCTCCCTCTCTCCCACTCTCTCTCAAAATCCAACTTCAACTCCACTCACCACCTCCTAAAATCCACCACCACCCACTCAACCACCCGGTTTCGCAACCACAAACAACGCCACCATCACCATGTCTCTCTCCCTCTCTCCCCTGGCACTGACTACACTCTCTCCTTCTCTCTCTCTTCTCAAACTATCTCTCTCTACATGGACACTGGCAGTGACGTTGTTTGGCTCCCTTGCTCTCCCTTTTCATGCATTTTATGTGAAGGCAAGTCTCCTTCAACTATCTCCAACGTTAAACCTCTCAACATCTCCGCCGCCGCGAGAAAGGTCTCGTGCAAGTCACGTGCATGCTCTGCCGTACACTCTCGTATTCCATCCTCCGACCTATGTGCTATGGCACAGTGCCCGCTAGAGGACATTGAAATCTCGGATTGTGCTAAATTTACTTGTCCGTCTTTTTATTATGCCTATGGCGACGGAAGTTTCGTTGCGAAACTCTATCGCGACACTTTAGAAATACCCATGTCGAATCCGTCGCTTAATATGCATAACTTCACTTTTGGCTGCGCTCATGAAGCGCTTGGTGAGCCGATCGGCGTGGCTGGCTTTGGCCGTGGGGCCCTCTCTTTGCCAGCTCAGCTTGCCACGTCAAGTCCCCATCTAGGTAATCAGTTCTCGTATTGTTTAGTTTCTCACTCATTTGACTCGGCTCGAGTTCGTGGACCAAGTCCCCTCATTCTCGGTCGTTACTCGTTCGATAGAAAAAATAAACGTATCGAGAGTCAAAACGATATTATAGATTTTAAATACACTCCATTACTAGAAAATCCAACACATCCGTATTTCTATCTAGTCGGATTAGAGGCAGTTACAATCGGTAAAAAGCGATTAATTTCGCCGTTGAATTTAACAAAGGTGGATGAAAAAGGGAACGGTGGAATGGTAGTAGACTCGGGGACAACATACACAATGCTACCAGCCGAAATGTACACGCCTTTAGTAACTGAGTTCAGCAACCGAGTTGAAATGTTTAACAGAAGGGCACCTCACGTGGAGGACCGAACCGGACTGAGTCCGTGTTACTACATTGACTCGGTTAAAAACGTGCCACAACTAATATTTCATTTTGTGGGAAACTCTAGTGTAACAATGCCTAGAAGAAATTATTTTTACGAGTTTTTGGACGGTGGAGATGATGGTAAGAGTAAGAGAAAAGTGGGGTGTATGATGTTGATGAACGGCGGAGATTTTCCGGAATCAGATGGGCCCACAGGGTTACTGGGGAACTATCAACAACAAGGGTTTGAGGTAATGTATGATTTGGAGAATAAAAGAGTTGGATTCGCTGAGAGGAAATGCGCAGCTTTGTGGGATACTTTGGGTTAGTGTAAGTGTGCGCTGTTTGTTGAGGTTTAAGGATTAAGATGAGCCATTCGTGCGGGTGGTTTTGACCTTTGTTACACGGAGGGTTGACGGGCTTTTGATGGATGTCGGGTCGAGTGGGTAATAAGTGGTTGGGTTTTATTGTACATCATGGATGTAATTATGAATGTGAATAGTATGATTTCCAAGTTGTATAGCTAGGTTTCTTTTAGTAGCCGTAGTAGTACTTGTTTAATAAATTTAGCCCCTTAAATTGTCGAATTCTTTTGTCTATTTGTTACTCTTTTTTTGTCTAAGTTTATTTGTTACTATCATCTCGCCTAATTTCAGTCGAAAAAAGTTGGAGTAAAAAATAAGAGTAATTTTAGGTTAACCAAAATTTATATTTAAAGAATTATCAAAATGATTATTGAATGATGATGTGTAAAATGTTTTGTTTTTATAATTTTTGTCATATTGTGATTAGATTTCACGTGTGTATATATATTCATATAAATTAAAATATAATAAATATCAAATCATGTTATTCGAATAAAATTTTGATAAGTGATTCAGGATATCGGGAAATACTTCGTTATTACTATAAAAGTAATTATTCGTGTCAATATGGTCGGACACTTTATTTAGAAAGATGATTGGCACTGAATATTTGTACATGAAAAACAAGACAGAATTGGATTAGTGGTTGGTAGTGGTAGTAGGAAAAGAATACTCTATTCATATCAAACAATTATTTCTGGTGTGTGGTCTAAAATTGTTTATTCTTTCTATCCCAGTGTCCTTTTAAAAGTTCCACAAATAGCCAAAATATAAAATGCGAATTGTATATTTTACGATTTTCTGTTTTTAAGATTCAAATATTAAATATATAAAAATAGATATAAATTGTGCATAAAAATACTTGCAAATAAATAAGAAGAATCGTGCATAAAAAGGGTAAAAATTAGCTGGAACCACCTAGTCGGGTCGGATACAACAAAAATGGGTCCTCTGTATTGACAGCTGGCAGAAACAGACATGACCGCCGCCAGAGGATCGAGATGCGTTGAAAATCTGACGTAAACAACGACGTTGATTCTTTGTTTTTCGACTACAAGCTCAATTAATTAAATAAAAAAGAAAAGAAAAATTAGAAAATGGGGGAGGAAGTAGGTGTGTAGTGTGTACTCATGCTCATTGCTAGCTGTGTTCTTTTGTCCTAATCGGCTCCCTGTTAAGTTTGATACTTCCTCCATCCCAACAGATTTTATATATTCATTATTTACACCTATTTCCAGATTTTCATATATAATTTATAATATTTTTATTTTAGTTTTTTTTAAATAAAAATTTAAACATAAGATTTTTATCTAGAAAAAAAAAATTTTCAAAAAAATATTATAAAATTATGCGTTAAAAAAACATTGAAAAATATGTCAAAAAATAATGTATAAAATTCAATAGAACTATCTTTTACTGCAATACAATACGTGTGCTCCTTCTTACTTTGCCACGTTTTATATATCTTTGGCTTTTTACTGCATGTTTCGCCACGTGGGGGATTAATTATATGGGTCAATAATTGTTTACACTTTTAGTTTATTACCTGATAACATTTTTTCACCTTTTGGATAAAAAATGGATCCTCGTAAAAAAAGGAGGGATGTTAAAAATGCCCATCCAATCGGGTTTTAATCAGTTTTTTTTTTAAAGCGGACCGTGTTGATTTTTTTTGAAAATCGGGTTGAGTGGTGTTTCCCCAAATATGAAGCTCATTATAGGCGGGATTGGGCCTTATTTTTTTCGATATAACTGGTAATGTAATTTGAAATATTTTGAATTTAAAATAAGGTAACGGGTTTGTTTTGTTGAATTTTTATTTAATGAACCCAAGTTTCTGTATTTATCATAAAAAATAGAAAGTGAATTATCGGGGTTTACCATGATCACCAACTTACTTCACTGTTCAATATAACTAAGTATCAAAATTAGTTATGTAACTTTTGGTTGCATTGCAGTAAACCAAATACAAGTGCTCTTCTAATTACTTTGAAACTTGTAATTTTAATTAAGTTAATCAAAAATTTAAGTTCCAGTGTATCTATAATATTGATGAAATAAACTAGTTCTAGGTTACCACTTTACACGGACAATAAAGTAAGACTTCTGATAATATATAATTTAAACATTTATTAAAATATTATATTTTTAAAATTTAATATAAAATAAATCAGAGTTTTATCAAAGCTTTGTAAAAAGTCAAGCTTCCACTTTTCTTCTCTTTTATACCTACGCTTTATCCTAGGCAAATCAAATTTTTATCCGGTCTTTTTTAGATTTTTTGGGTTTCCAGGTTAAATTTTCCAAAAAAGGAAGGCCGATTAATGGTTTGAGGTCTGGACCGAATTTGGCTAAGCTTTTTCGTGAATTGAACTTTTCGGACCTTTTTCGGATGATATTAAATTTCGAATTTTGAATTTTTTTTGTCTCCGAACATGCCTTGGCTTTTTTTTTCTTTCATTTTTACTTACCTAAAAGTTTTTCGGAAAAGATGGTAAATAATTTTTTTTGTCCACCGGTTCAGCCTTCATGCATTGCTTCTATTTAGATTCCATTTCTGTGGCTGCATCTCCTGTTGTTCTGAAAGATGCAAAATATTTTGCTCCCGTACAAAAAAGTTTGAATAAAATGAAACAAGGCAACTGTACATATAACATACTGTTTGGTTGAAAGTATAATTAAATATGGACCACAATTGGATTATAGTTGAGATAAGAAATTAATAATGTTTTGGACTATTCCAAAATAATAATTATATACTATAACAAGTTCCTCTCCATAATATGAATGCTTCTTTTTTTTCCCTTTCCAGCTTGCATGTACACCATAAATCAAAAAGTATAATTTTGAATATTGACTCTAAATTATGGTTTTGTCATAACTCATAATAAAGTGATATTGATTGTTAAGTGTTAACAAGAACTTGACTGAAAGCTAAGTCATTGAGTTTTGCATGTCCATATAGTCGACTGATGAAGGGTGACATATAGTGTAGGAATACACTTCTTTTCAAACTATTGTCAAGTGGGAAGATAAATAGAAAAAATAATTTTTTTCGACTTCTTAAATAATTTTGCTGAAAGAAAAGAAAAAAGATTTGGAAATTTTGTCTTCAAAATTTTGTTTTCATTTTTCAAAGATTAGAAGAGAAAAGAAAATAAGTAATTTTTTTTAATTATTTTCTTTCTTAGATCCGGGAACATAATATTACTGTAAATTTTATTAAGAAAAATTACTAAAAACCACAAAATTGGGTACAAATTTTATGTGACGCCCTCCTGATTCGGAGTCTAAATCGGAGGGTCACTACTTTTCAAAATTATATATGATAAAATAAGATAACGACCCCTTAACTAATCTGGATCTTTAACAGGTAATGGTGTGAAACAAACATCTATCTATAAATTAAACAAAGAAAATTGTTGCTACCGGCTGTCCACCAAAGATTCTCTACCTTCAAAGGCACTGTGAGCCTAATTATCTGCAGAAGTGTATTGCTAACGTTCTTTCTAACGATCTCTTAAATATTTTCATGCAACTATTCAACGTAATAAAATGAAAAGTTTCTAATTATAGGCTAAAGTTATAAAGTCTTAGGAGAAGTTCAAGATTATGATATTTTCCAAAGAAATAATTGTTTTTATAAAACATTAATTTCATGAAAATCTCTTCTTTTCTCAAATCTTTCATAAAATTGTTCTCTATCAAAATATTTCTTCCAAAATAGTTCCTTCATCGGGACTTTACTTTTGTTCAAGAAAAATATCTCAATTTCAAAACATTTCAATCATCTAGACATTTTTTTATCAAAAACATCAAATAGTTCTTTATTCGAACTTACCTTCATTTGCAATAACCATCTCATTTTTCAAAATAGTCCAATCATCTGGACAATTCCCATAAAATATTTTATTTGATCGGAGTGTATAACGCTCTATATTGCATGGATGATCAGCCACGTACAATCCCCATACCGGACTTTACAGCCCCTCTGGACGTGAATAGGGACCCATAAGGCCATATATATATATTTAGCCTTTCAAATGCCAGCACTCACTGGTCTTCACAATGTGCCAGCCCTCACTGGTCTTCATAATCACATAGCTGGACCGGCGTTACTCGGCCACCTGCGCCTTTAATCAATAGAAATCCGTAAAAATCATTTAGATTGAAATCTTTTACTTTTCAAACTGCTTTTCATTTTTAAATCATTACCAGCCTTTGAAATCATTGAGATTATATCAAGTCTGAAATTATTCTTAAGTTCAATTTCAGAAAATGTAACTACGTTCATGTACAGTAAAGTATACCAAGAGGATCATTACTCAGTACCTCATAAGTATTATCAATGTGAAAGCATTTGCATTTGAAATAAAGCATGATATTCAGAAATAAAGAAACACATCATTTTCTTGCATAAATATGGTCATAAGGTGACATTAGGTATTTGACAAAAATATAGTAGGTAAGAGTTGAAAAGTTACTTGCCTTAAACGCATACTTCTTGACCGGATAAACCTACTTCACGTCCCATAGCTTGGCTTTTGCTTTTCTAAACCTCACATTCTCGTCTTTTGATTCTTATACGCATTCCTTCTTGACCATATAACCTACTGCCCATCACCTAGCTTGGCTTTTGCTTTTCTAAACCTCACATTCTCGCGTTTCGATTCAGCAAGAATCTAGAAGAAGGAAACATAAGGAGACTCGAATCGAGAGTCCAATCGAAGAAAACGAAGGAGATTATGACGATGATGTACAATCGAGAGAAAAAGGGAGAAGAAGCGAGAGAAACCGAGAAGGATCTAGAGAGATTGAGGCTGAAAAAAGTAGAAAATAGGCCTGCTAGGTTTGGTTTATAAGCCCAGGGGTATTTCAGTCTTTTAGCAATTGAAACTGAATTTTTACTTATGTAATTTAAATGTTGAAAATCCTGAAAACGAACTTGAAAAATACAAAACTGCCCTGAAATATTTCGTAATAGTTCGAATTTTTTTTTATAATATAAAATATGAAATTATCTTTCTCCCCAAATTTTAAAATAATTTTTGAGAGTATAGATTATTTTATACGAATTTTACAAGTTACTACTCAAAAATTAAAATAATGATTCTAAATTCATTTAAAAAAATACCAAATCGGCAAGATAAATTAGTCCATCATTTTTATAAAGTCTCTAAGGCTATTCTAGAGATAATACAACAAACCTCATGATTTTATATTATTTTTTTATTATTTTATAGGAATATATTAAAGCTCATATACTCATATTTTCACATAATAAAATATTTAGAATCGTTTAAAAATGGATCGACCACATAATCAAACACGTATAATTCATATATCACGTAATCACACATTCCACAACTAAACCTTATCCTTTCACTTAATTTCAATATTAAATCTTAATTATACTCACTCTTCCATTTTCAATATATACATAAAATCTGATAATATTTATCGATCATTTCTTCACTTTATTCGTTTAACCGAATCGATACATGCGATCACATTATCATGTATTCACATATTTTCCTATGAAAATCACAACTCATTCATTTTTCTTTATTCCTCATAAATAATCATTTTCCAATAAAATGATACACGTACTCATTTTACGTATAACACACGAAAACTAGTATTGATCAAACTTTTATTTCGTGTTATGTCAACATCAATACATATACCACTTATAGGCGCATCAAATTGAAACAAAGTAAATCCATATAATCATTTTTAATTTCACACAAATTCACACTTATTCAGAAAATACAATACGCGAATTTCACGGATATTACATCCTTCCCCCCCTTAAAGGGATTCTATCCACATAATCACGCCTTAGTAAACAAATGAGAATACTTTTCGAGCATTACGCTTCAAGTTCCCAAGTCGATCTCTCAACTTTATAATTTATTCACCAAACTTTTACTAACGACACTATCTTATTTCTAAGCGCCTTCTATTACCGGTCTAAAATTTTGTCGGCTGCTCTACATACGCCAAATCAGGCTTAATATCTAAGGATTCGTATCCTATTATATGGTTCATCCTCAGGACTATAGCGATTAAACATAACTCAAGGTACACTATGATTATGGTGCCGACGGGGTTGCAATATTAGTTCACAAGCAACTTTATATGCGCTTTGGAACCTCGTAAAGTGGTGTGCTTACATTCTACATGTCCTCCCATTAGAGACACATAATACGAAATACAAGTTCATACTTTGCACCCAACACTTTATTTGAAAAAAATTTCGATGAAATTCGTTATTATAGAACACTTGATAGCAATTGAAAATCAGCGAATAATTTCTGATTGAAGAAAGGATGAAGGACAATTTTGATATGACTGAGAACAAGACAACCGTATTAGTACATAATATGGCCGGTCTGAGTACCATACAGTTTACAACACATAATTAGGTGGCATCCCACCAGACCTTTTGTCATACAGACAAATAGTCACACCATATGCATTGTTCGTCTCAATCGGATGAAAAATTTTGAGGAAACAATTGATGTTGAAAGAGAGAGGGAGTGGAATAAAACAAATTCATACTGATTTAGAATCAACAAGAGTTTACGCTTCTGAATTATAGAAAAGTATTTTGACATTGATCATCTCCCACAGATTACTCATTCACGCATTCATATCACATTCATAATTTGACCTTTCGCGTCATGAGAGTGAATTCTAAATTCATATCAAATCTTTCTACTAGACATTTTATTTCTTTGCATCAATTATAGGTGTTCATCAGGATGAGTCTCTCATTTACACCCACATATACACACAAAATCATTTTCTTGCTCAATTCATATTTAACACTTATTAATCTGATCATTATCATTATATACTTCTAGATCAAATATTTCTAGGTTAATTCGAGAATAATACGATCTTCATTCACGAAGAGCTCCATAGAGTGGCATACTCATATCCACATAATATCAATACTCCATAATCCTACTAACGAGAAATGCTCATCCCTAAATTGACTTTAGCACCAATACCGACTCTTAGCATTTCTTTTACTATCTAAGTCATTCTTTCGCATGTCGTCTTCTCGTAACTAGTAAGAATAACTCATATATATTTCAGTTCCTCAGCACTCTTGGGACATTCTTCAGAATATCGAATTAAATCGGGAACCTCGCTTAAACACAATTGATATTGGAATTCCATGACACATTTTTATCTTATCTGAATACACTTAAATTAATATATCAGGTAAGAACCTTTCTTATTCAAAGAATTTGTTGATAGGGTCAATCTGTCTATAATTACCCAACTTTATCATGATTATCTCTTGTGATTGGAAATCTGACCACGAAATTCATTATGACATATTCCCACTTTCATTCTGGAAGATCCAGTGGCTAAAATAATCCACTAGTGTCTATTGTTCGGCTTTAACTCTTTCAAATCTTTACTTATTCGCTTTACCACTTCAATTTTCTCATGTTCGGCTATCATAGGTTCTCTTTCAGGTTTTACATCTTAGTACTTTAGAAATAAATAGAAAAAATTAAACTATGCGCGTTGTACAAAATTTGTTCTTTAATACAACCGTATTTGGATCCCAAATACGTAAAGAAAACCTTAGGACTCCTTTATCATCTGTTTGACTCATTATATCATATCTTCTTACTTATACTCCTAATGCATAATTACTTGTTCCTGGATATCTTTAAATCGTCTCTAATAATTATAGCAGAAATATCGTTGTATCAATCTCGTTTTATACTAAATCTAGCACACATGTTTCTATTTCCACCTTTCACATCCTTTATTCAATCTTTCCGATTAGGTCAATATATTCAATCTTTCTATTCTGCTCAAAGTATGTAACATTACATTCATTTTACTTAGATGTTAACTGATAGCGCAATTGGAATATTTAATCCGCTCTTAATAACCGTCATTAACTCATATCAAGCTCTTTCTCGTTGAAAGTATACTTCAACTTTATGACCCGTGTAGTTCTCACACTCCTTTCCATACTACTAACACTTTTAAGATATCAATACGGATGCCATTACTACTAGTCTCAAATTGTGAGTTAAATACTTTTAGCTCATGAGATTTTAATTATCTGAAAACACCTACGATCATTTGTTGTGTTCCTCTATACACCTTTTAAGGCTTGATGAGAAGCCTCTTATAGATTACAAAATTCACTTTTGTCATTTAGCAATACCAATACTAATTCAAATACTAACCTTTTTCCTTAACTCTTGAAAAACTTTTCCCCGCACTTTTCATTTCATTCAGTTTTTCGCATTTTTCCTTGATTTGATTTTGTCCCTGATGACTTCAGTCTATGGGGAATTTTATCTTAATCCCTTCAATATTTTCTACATGTACAAGAAATTTCATTTCCTTTATCCAACTCCAGAACTTCAAAAGTTCTTTATATCTCTTTATTTAGAATTTCCAAAACTCTCCTTAGGTGTTCCACTTGTTCTCTTTCTAACTCGTAGTATATCAAAATATCATAAATGTTGAAGGCTATGCATTTATCCACATTTTCTTAAAAAAATTATTCGTAAGAACTTTGGAGAAATGCCGTCCACATAAACGTTTATTATTTCTTGCTAATTAGCTCAAACGATAAGATATCCGTCTTTGAAAAATCTAGTTTACATCTTTTGTAATATCCAGCTAGTCTTAAAAACTTTTCCCTTTCGTAGAGTACTTCATTTCGGGGTTTGGCCCCCTTTGATGTTTTAGGTGTCATGATAATCATAAAGTGTACTCCTCAATCAAATGGTGATTCTGGAAACTCGTGACATTTAGAATTCCATTAACAAAATCTCTCCCAGCATAGGTGGTTCCTTATCAATATCTACTAAGCACGTACAACATACTTCTCATACCTTGTTTGTAACAATCTCTTTTTACTACAAACATCGTAAGAAGCTTCTTTTCTCTTTCCTTGGAATATAACTTTCTTATCTTTATTGGATGTTAATCTTACCCTTTATATTTTCAAATTGTGCTTCATGGTCTGCTTATCAATCTATTCATAAGTACATCTACTTCTTATAACTTGAAATATGATATATTTTAACTATTTCTTGGAGAAACAGGATGTTCTTTCCAACTATTCGGACAAACTTTCAATCTTAAATATTTGTTCTTGACTGTAAATTCTTTAAACTCTCTATAGTCGATACACAGTATCATCTTTCCATCATTCTTTTTCATAAATAGCATGGCTTCCTATGACATTACACTTAGCCTTGTAACCTACTTGTACAATGATTCTTGTAACTGAGTTGTCAAATATTTAACTTCCACAGGTTTCATCCTGTGATGCCCCCGACCCCGGGATGACCTCAGAAACCCGACCCGGGGACGCCAAAATAACTACAAATTCGATATATACTTACATAAGCATAAACTTAATTAATAATATGAAATTCGTACAACATCTTCAGTATATAACAAAAGTTTACGATACATCAAAAGACCCTAACCGGGTACAATCATAAGTCTATTACACCAACTTTATTCATTATAACACTATATGCTTCTTGCCATCCACTAAAACCTTAATTCATCATATTTTTATCCTTTCCTGAATGTTGCCCAGTAAAGATACAATTGTTTAGGGGGGGGGGTTGGATATAATTGTTTAAATGTTTCGAATAAGTAATAAAATATAACAGCTTTTTATATTTCTGATAAAAACTGTTACAAAACCCTCTCAAGAAATACTGATGTTCTTGAGAGCTGCTAGGTCGAATGATACTCGAGATCGATACACTATGTGATGACCTAAACTGTGTTTATATACTACACATCTACAACTAATCAATCTAAGATATGCATTATCAAAAGCTAACCGAATCTGATACATATCTTCAACTGAATAGATAAAGTCCTATAACTCAGTCGTAAAAGATATTTATTCCATAATACAAGGAACATAACAAATCTTCTAAGCTGACTGTCTTCAAATACTGATGACATCCAAATGCTAATGATGTGTCAAATCCTGACGACACATCAAATACAGATGATACCCGAACAACCAGATCCTGAGCTTCTTCTGATCATTGAGAATTTAATATGTAATTATCTTCCCCAATTTATGCTTAATGTAATGAAGCACAAATTCCATTCTCAATGATGCCAAAACCAATCTATAAAATGTACAAGGAGTAAAGCTTACTTCAGTATCTTCAGATAAATGACAGTTGTTTCCACAAAGTTTTTCAATCTTTCTTCCTCCTTGTCTCGGAGGACTTTAACAAGCTTTTTCTTCAACCCTCTCTTCTCTTCAGTGTCTTCTCCAAGCTGATAGATGGCTGATCTCAACTTAGAAATTGAGATTTTGTTTATCTCAAGATCACTAATCAACATGAAACTTAAACTGACATCTTCATGATCAGGACTGAAGGATAACTGAGGACTGTTAAGAAAGACTTTTAGCACTACAACTCCCTTTTTCATCTTTATTTCTAGACCAGTATAAGTTCTGTACTCGGGAACATAATCACCATTGTATTTATCATCTTTTGTCATGACTCTTCTTCTGATGACTTCAAGTATCATAGAAGACCAATTTCTGGTGACACTGTTCTCAACTCTAAGAAGATAGTGAATGTATTTCAATTATGTCACTGTCTTCATTAAGAGTTGCTGCAATATAAAGCTCTTTACTTTACCATCTCTAAAAAAGTACAGAATCTCTTCTCTGACATCATTATCATTTATCTTTCTATAAATGATCTTCACAGCTTCAACTTTCTCAAGATGTGAAGGAGAAATTCTTTCACCAAGATTCTCTGTCAGGGTATTTGTATCCAACAGACCAGTTCTTAAAATCTCCATATTAGAATGACCAATGCCTCCTCTGGTTCGAGATTTGACAAGTTTCAGTTTGTCATTGTATTCCACCCAAGAAGGTTTCTTGATGGACTTATCAACATCATCCTATTCTAAAATAGAATCTCTTAACCCTGCTGACACAAATTCAACATGCTTGAACCCTTTAGGATAATCGAATGTATAAACGTCTTTCCATCTTCTATCCTTCTTGCTGAGAGGAGCATAACTTGTAGACAGATCATGAATCTTTCCTTTTGCTTTATGCCATAGTTCTCTCTTTGATTTTAAAACTCTCTGTATATAATCTTTGCATGCTTGATCAGCTTTCCTTCTATCAACCTTTTCTTTTTCATCAACCTATGAAATATAAGGAGTGACTACTGTAGTAAGGGCTGACTCATTTAATGTTTCGATCACTTGTTCATCAGAGTCAAAATCAGTTATCAGGTCATAGCATCAAGATCTGCTTTTACCTCAGGATTTGTGTCTGCATCAGGAGTTACATTCTGATTTGCTGTATCAACTTGATCAATGTCAGTGGCTGATCTTTTTTTTTCTTTGTATAATCAACTCTTTTGGCTTCTGAACTTCTTCATCTTCTTCATGTCCTTGTACAGGAACATAACCTTCTCTGGATAGGAAATTCAGAAAAGTAGAGTTAAATGCAGTCACTTGACTTGATTTAGAAGTTCTTCCTCTTACTCATCTTCCTCTAGCTCTTGTAGATCTCCCACCTCTTTTTCCTCTTCCTTTAGAAGTGTTAGCTTCAACTTCAATTTGATCCATTAACTCCTTTTGTTGCATAACTGCTTCTTAAGGTGTTAGATTAGGAAATTCTTCAGTTATATACCCAAGAGCACTCCTAGCATTCTTTTGCTCAAACCTGTTGTCTTTGTAGTACAAGAAAATCTCTTCACCTGTTTCCTTATGCCTGTAAGGAAAGAATAATCCCTTAGCATCTGCTAAATTAGAGATTGTAACATCATCCTTAGGAGCACCAGCAGTAGTCTTGTGCTTGGCTTTATGAGCACCAGTAGACTTCCTTTGTCCTGAAGAACCAGTCTTCTTGGAATGTTGAGGTTGTTGAGCAGTAGAAGCAATTTGAACATCTGTAATTGGATTCTTATTCTTATCACCTTCATCATCAATATCTTTATCCTTTGTCTGAATAGAATATGGTGTACATTTTGTAGCAACTATCTTCTCCCCCTTTTTGGTATCAGTATTTGAAAGAAGAGAAAACAGAGCATCCAGTTTGTCACCTATAGAAGAGACCTTATCTTCTAAGGAGGAAAGTATAGAGGCCATGATGTGCTGAGATTCAACAACATCTATAATAGTATTTTTTCACACTTTTGAATTCAGCTGAGGTAGGTGTATAAAGCATATATTCATCAATTTTCTCCTTGACAACAGCATGAGACTTCTTCATATCATTAAGGTCAGAGTGAATTCCTTTAACAAAAATAGTGGAGGCCTTAAGATGCAACTTCAGATCAAGAGTTTGAATTTCATCATAGGCACGATGAATATGTTGCATGCCAATAGCAGATGAGATAGAAGTATTTACAAGTTTCCATTTATAATCTCATTCCGTCTGTCGAAAATGCTCAACATCAGCACTGTAATAAAAAGGATTTTCATTGAAGTACAAAGAAGAACCAACATTGGACTTCTTAGATGCATCAATTGTAGTCTTAAGCTGAGTTGTGTCAAAATCATCCGCATCACTGTCATTATCAAAATTAGACAACCCATCAAAAGAATTTGCAGAATCGGGCAGAATTGCCTTGTCTTTATCCAAATCCTTTGTAAGAGGTGCCTGTGGCTGATAAGATCCTGAAACAGAAATATGGTAACACCTAAATCTCTCTGTTCTTTTCAAGTGATCTCATCACTTCTCACACAATATATTACTTTTAAGAATAATATCGTTCTCACAAAAGAAACTTTATAAGTAAAAAAAACTTATAAGATTCTTGCCTCAAAGCTACTTCTCCATTTTTAGTAAAGGAGACTGCCACTCGAAAAAATAAATTTTTTCATGATATTTTCACACAGTCTCACAGAAAGGCTCAATCACACATTTAGCAAAGAAATAAGAGATGGCTGAGAAGATTAGTGTGTTTGTCATATAAATAGAGGTAACCTCAAAGAAGAGACTATTTATAATCATACAAACACGAGAATATATGAGGAAGTTAGCAATACCTGAAGGTGAGTCCTCAAGTGGAAGTGATGATAGTGGAGGAACAAACAACACATCATGATGCTTTTGCAAACTAGCAATCGGTAGGGGATCATCAATAGTAACTAGTTCAGTTGAAGGATGAATCTCAGTAGGAGCTGTTGTAACATCAGGATTTGATATGTCAGGAGAAGGTGAGAGACCAACATCAGTACTTTGAACTGATGATTCTTGTGGAGTCTGAGAAATGTGAGCTGCTTCAGCAATGCTTAGTGAAGGTTTTTGTGTGCTCTTCTCAAAAATAGGATCATTTATGATTGCTTCCACCTTTGACAGTATCTCCTGATGAGTTTGCTTTTCCTGTAGTAGTTGAACAGAGTCAACAAGAAGATCACTCTGAGCAATGTTAATAATGATTTGTGCAACCTCGTTGTCTGCATCTTACCTTTGAGAAGATGGTTCTTGTGTGACTGGATGTGTTGCAATTGCTAAATCCCTTTGAGACTTAGGTTCTTGTATACTGATATCCTTGGCAAGAGGATGAGTCTTTTTCTTCTTTCTAATGTATCCAACTACTTCTTCACTTTTTCTTTTCAACTGGCTCTTTGCAGTTGTCTTGAGTTCAACATTTGCTTTAATTACTGGAAGCTTGTCGAGCAGAGCACTAGCATTAGTAGTTGGCTCCTTGGTTCCAGTAGTGTCAACAGAGTCATCAGGATGTTGATCAATGGATTTCTTGATTTTTGACAAAGACCCTATTGACATCTGATCATCTGAGTCAGAATCATCATGTGTGTTCAGTCTTCTTTTCCTGACTGGAAAACAGTCTTTCTCTCTTCTCACTCTCACCTAGTGAGGCTTGTTTAGCTTTCTGTCCAGATGTGACATATTTCTTAAACAACCTTTTTTTTGTTACAACTGATGTCTTTTGAGAGACAACACCGGAGGCTAATTCAGAAGCTGGGTGTGTTTGCTGGTTGGAAGAAGAAATACTTGGGTTAGAAACAAGATGGGCGGTTTCTTGATTCTCAGCATCAGGAACTGTGACAGAGGTGCCAGCATCAGGATTTGCAGGCACTTGTGTAGGAGTAGGTCTATTTCTTAAATGAAATTTCCTGACCTCTCTAGGCAGAAAGGGAGGTCCTAAAAATTTATTCTTTTCATCCCTTTTAATATGATCAGTGATAGCTTTTTCAGAAATTTGAAAAACAGGAAGTAATTCATCATCATAAAAAATAGCATTAGGACATAGAAAATTGAAAATCAGTTGTAGAAATCTAGTATACCCTATCACTCATGAAGCATCTGATCTCCTAGAAATTATGAATTGTAGTATAGTATTACCATAATCAAAATTACCAGAGTAAAGAAGAGAGTACCAAATTTTCAGAGAAGTGGATGGAAGAGCATCAAAATTTGTTGTCTTATTCAAGAAACACCTACTGATGAAATCAAAGAAAAAATTCCATTCTCTTTTCAGTTTAGTCCTTGCCAGTTTTCCAATGGTTATGATTTCTCCTTGATAGCCTAAAGTCCTTAGCATATCTAACAACTGCTCAGTGGTATGAGTATCAGGAGCACCATCAATGGCAGGCAATCTCAAGGCTTGAAGCAGAATATCAACATTAACTTCATATCTTTGGCCCTCATACTCAAAAGAAAAGCCAGTGTTTGTTGAATTAACCAAAGCTGTATTCCATACCTGCATGACAACCCTGTATGACAGCTTGACAGGATTCGTAAAAGCATACCCAATTGGACATTGAATTAGAAAATCCTGAATATCATGAAAAGATGATGGTAGCTGCTGATGTGTAAGCAGAGCTAAGTAATTGTTATTGCCAAATGTATTTCCATGAATGATTGTGGTTTGGCTGAAAAGTGGTGAAACTTCAGACGGTGTCATGATGTGTATAGCTTGTGAGAGAGAGTATAAGTGAGATGTGCACAATGAAACTATGTGTATGATGAATTGTGTCACATAATTTATTCTGGTTATTTAACTTTACTACTCTGGAGTATGTATAACACATTCATATGCAAAAGGAAATGTAGTGAATTTGACTTCGGACAGGTAACAATTACTGAGTAATAGAATTTAACGGTGGAGTAAATTGCGGAAGTAAAGACAAAATACATACAGATATGTCAAGACACAACTGTAAAAATTTGTTTATCAGATAATCCACCATTAACTATTAATTAAGTGAGACACTTAATTGCACCAATAAAACTACTCAGAAATTAATTATTACTAATAATATGAATTAGAACATGCTGACCCGTCGTCATTATTTGAGACCTCTTTTCTGTCAGGATTTGACAAACTCAGGATATGTCGATTCGAATTCAACAGTTGTTTGTCAAAGCATCACAAATTATTAGCAAATCACAATTTTAATCAAAATAATCATCAAGGTATACATTTTAAGTGGATGATGTAAAGATTAACATGCTTCGATTTAAGAACATTCACATGCATATATAGTGAAATAAGCATAGACTAAATCTTGCAATCAAAAGAAATTTCATTAATATATCAGAAGAGTACATTTCATGAAATTTATGAATTACATGCAAAAGAAATTACAAGATAGTCCTAGTCTAAGAAGATGAACATCGACATCCTTGGTCTAAGAAGCCTGACAAAGCTAACGGTGAAGAGAAACGGATGGAGAATGTTCAATGCTTCTTCCTACTTTCAACAAAGAGAACAACAAGACGAATAATTTTCTCCTGTTGTTGAAGAGTGTGGAAGCGAAATTCTCTTTGGAAAAATAGAAGATCATTTTTGATGACGTCTGGAAGTTGTTGGGAATATGTTGTGAACTTGATGATTTCATTAACAAAACACCTTTGTAGATTCAACTTAGTGAAAAATGTAGCAATCGACGGATGATCAAATATAGTCCCGACGGATGACTCAATATAGTCCCGATGGATGATGATTTGACATCCAT
Organism: Apium graveolens; assembly: GCF_009905375.1. Lineage (NCBI taxonomy): Eukaryota > Viridiplantae > Streptophyta > Magnoliopsida > Apiales > Apiaceae > Apium > Apium graveolens. The sequence goes on from NW_027418647.1 coordinate 77,046, forward strand.
CGAGTGAGTAGCTTATGTAACAATAAGTCATATAGCATATTTCTGCAAACAACTTTGTATAGATTCTGTAGTAGCTTATAAGTCATGTTGACTTTAATTAGATATGCATAATAGGTTGATTAATTGTAAATAGATGATGTCTTGTAATTCTGCATAAATAAAATGAAGTCAAGTGCCATATAACTACCCGACGGATGATCAACAAAGCTGCCCGACGGATGATCAATAAGGCAACCCGACGGATGATCATGTACCCGACTGATGATCAATTCAAACATCTGTTGACAGTGACAACATAGTCACATGCGTCGAGTGTTTGCAAAAGGAATGTGGCAGCCTACTGAACTGGGTTTTGAGAACAAAGAAGCATTACCATTTCCATGTTATTATGAAGATATTCAAAGATGCTGGAATAGAGTAGTGAAGCAGCATAGTATTAGACTTGATAGGTTTTATTTTATTATCTTGTCTTAGTACTGTGTAATCTTGGTGATATATAAACCAAGAGTAGCAAGTAGAATAATAAGACTAAGAAAATTCATTCTCAGAGAAACAATTGTAAGCATTATCCTTAGTATTTCTCTATAAGTTTAGTTGTTCATATTTGTAAGTAGTTGTGAGCTATTCAAGCTACACAGGGTTCTCTTGATATATATATATATATATATGGTGGATACATTCAAATCCACCAGAAAGTTTTAAAGACTTGTGTTTTTATTACTTAGTGTTTTGATTCATTTTAACTTGTCATTACGCACTTTGCAAATCAAAACACTTACATATATATTTTGAGTTAGAACATTTTATAATTCAGAAAAAGTTTCAAGAATTTTATTGAACCCCCTTTTTGTAATTCTTGTTGCATTGTTAGGGACTAACAATTGGTATGAGAGCAAGCTCTTGAAGAATAAAGAGTTTAAAGATCACAACAAACAGCAAGATGAACAAGAAGGATGTTGGAGTCAAGATTCCTTTTCTGGACAAAGATAATTACCATCACTGGAAGGTAAATATGCATCTTTATTTGCTTTCTCAAGATGAGGCCTATGTGGATTGCATAGAGAGAGGCCCTCATGTACCAATGAGAGCTGCAACTGGAAATGAGCCATCAGTTCCCAAGCCAAGGCATGAATGGTCAGATCGTGATATTGAACAGGTCAGGAAAGACAAGAAGGCCATGAATATTATGTTCAATGGAGTTGATGGTGACATGTTTGACAACATCATCAATTGCAAAACTGCCAAGGAAGTTTGTGATACAATTCAGATTATCTGTGATGGCACTGAACAAGTTAGAGAAAACAAGATGCAGTTACTAATTCAGCAATATGAGCATTTCCACTTTGAAGAAGGTGAAACTCTCACTGATATCTTTAGTAGATTTAAAAAGCTACTAAATGCTCTAAAGATACATGGAAGAGTCTACCAAACCAACGATTCTAACCTCAAATTTCTGAGATCCCTACCAAAAAAATGGAAACCAGTGACAGTCTCCTTGAGAAATTCACAAGAATACAAGGAGTTTACACTAGAGAGACTGTATGGCATTCTAAAGACTTATGAGATTGAAATAGAGCAAGTTGAAAGAATGGAGACAGAAAGAAAGAAAGGAGGGTTCATTGCACTGGTTGTTGTAACACCCCCAAATCTGGGGTCGGGGATCCGGGTTGTCACGGGTTCCATTTCCCTTAATAACACTTAATCTTAATAAACAACCAACTACTACGTACTGTGACCCCAGAATATACACACACACACCACAAGTTATAGTCTCAGAGATGAATACCAAAAATAACACAAGTCATTTTATTCCACAATTATAAGTCATTACACCTCAAAAGGGTTTCTGAATAAATTTACATATTCTTTGCCATTATTACAATTCAAAAATATACATAAGTCTGGCACTACAAAAGTTGAAAGCCTAGCCTATTGGTAGTTCCTACCTCAGCTACAACGGCATCAACGCCTACAGGAAACAGCAGAACGTTTCCTAACCGCTCATGAATTGGGAGCTTGATCATGTTCATCTTGTCTATCTGTTGTTGTGTGATGAAAGAAGAAAGCAAGGGTGAGCAACAATATAACGACTCGTGTATTTTTCATTTAATTCTAATATTTGGAAGTGTAATAAAGGTTTAAACAAATAAATAAAACGTGTGTATTGATTTTTGGCAGCAGTTATGGATTGTTATTTAATTAAGTATAATTGTTGTTATGTGATATTGAAATGTGTGATTTATTAGTGAGATATATGATTTTATTGTGCTTATAAAAAGTGATTTAATGGAAGTTTTCATTCCAAAAATATTCGGATTATCTTTAAAATTGGTTTTATAATTTTATTATTTTAATAATTATTTTTAGGGCTTTATAAAAATTGAGAAATCAATATTGTATTAATTAATTATTTTTAAATGATTTTCTGAGTGTGTTTGGTTGTAAAATACATATTTAATTTTTGAAATTTTCAAAAATTACGAAACTCATATTTTATGAAAGTTATAATATTCTGAGAATTTTAAAATTATTTTGGAAATTTTCGGGAATCGTTTCACCGCGCGTCGTTTTGTTATTTATTAAAAAGCGGGTATAAAGCGCACCTCGAAAGTGTTTTTAAAAATTTCGATACTTATATTTTTATTAACTTCAGGAAATCTAAAATATTTTTAGACTATTATCGTGATTTTTCGCAATTGTTTTAAGGATGTCTCGGTTCGCTAATTTAAAACTGGGGATAAAAATCCGGGTCCCCGGTTATTTCGGGACACGTGTTAACAACTTATAATAAGAAGTTAACACGTATCCCTTTTTACATGACACGTGTTGGCTGCAGTTTGTTTCTCTTTGTTCCCATTGTGTTCGACTGTAATCTCAGTCTCTCTCTCAGTCTAATCTCTTATCTCTCTCTGTATCTCTCCCCTCCCTCTCTGTTCCCCATCCTCCTCCTCTGTTTTTCCTCGCGTGTTCCGGCTGTTCTCCCCTGTTTTTCTCCATTCCCATTCCGGTTGATTTGGTCTCGCCGTCGCCGCGATTTTTCCGTTGAGCTTGGTGGTTCCGATCAGTCTTGTTGGATTATGTGTATATATATATATACTGTTGTATATATATGTGTGTGTGTAATTTGTGTGTGTGTGTGATGTGTGCGTGCGTGTGTGCTGTGTTGTGTTGGTGGTGTGGCTGGGGCGGCGCGTGGCCGCGTGCTTGCTCCCGTGTCTTCTGTGATGTTATTGTGGGCTGGTTCTTTGGGTTTGTGCTGATATTTTCTGTTGGGCCTTCCCTGTTGGGCCTTGCTGTTGGATTTTGGTTTTGGACTCTTGGTTGAGCCTGTGCGTGCAGTTGGACTTGGTTGTTGTAATTTTAATTTTTATTCCCTTTTTCTGCGGGAATTATTGAGTAATTCGTGATATTATTATTAATTCGCGTAGGAAATCATTTTTAATAAATCGGTGAAATTTATTTGGATACCCGAATATTTCAGGCACCAATAAATTTTGCCACCGTACCGCGATGACTCGTTACGAGCGGACGGTGGACGGTGATGATGATGTTCTGAGTCCTAAACTTTATTAATAAATAAAATAATTACGTAAATTATTTTCGGACCTAAATGATTAATTTCGATTGGTGTTGGGATGTAAGTTGTATAAAATGGTGGAGTAATATTGTGGATTGTTGTGATTATTGACGTCGATCATAATCGACGAGTAGTTTTATAAACAAATAAGATGCTGCCAAAATTTTCAAAAAATATATTGTTAATGTACACAATTATATTCTACGTGTTACCCCTATTTATGTTCGGGATATGCGATTACGTGATTATATGTATAATAATAACACGAGTCGGGTTATCGAATTGAGTTGTTAGAATTTGAGGATATCAAGCATGTTAGTGTAACTGATTAGATTATTCTGTATTTGTAGATTCCGATCGAGGTTTCCCAGGATTAAAGTCAGTTTGAGAGCTACTTAGGGTTTTGTAAAGCATTGCAAGGCAAGTACCCCTGACCATTCTTTTATGGTTCAGTACGTATGAATAACTAAATGTTTTACTTTTGTAATGAAACAGAAACGTTTTAAGTTACGTATCCCCCGTATTTGAAATGTTGTTTAAAATTATGTTTTGGGGAAAAGTAACTTCTGAAAACACCTATCTCTAAACATGATTTAAATGAAAAGAGAATTTGAATAGTGTGCTGTGACAGAATTGATTTTGAAAAGAGATAGGTAAAAGTGATTTTGAAAACTGGATAAAATGATCAGATATGGGATACGTTGGGGCCAGAGTAGGCCTATTGAGGTAGCGTAAGATGCTAATGCGGTTGCGCGCATTGTATAACCGATTAGTCCAGCAGGTCAGAGACCTAGCTAGTCTCTGAGTTCCGGAATAGGTGAATGAGATGGCAGTTGGAGCCGTCTGGTGTTGATAGCCTGATCAGCTGTCTTCACATATCCGCTACGTATCTGATTTGGTTTTGTGATTCCCGTAAGGGCACGAGTAGTTGATACAACGATTTTATAAATGTGATTAGCATGCTAAAATTGGACTCTGGTATTTTTACAGCATACTGCTATGTTGTTTTGATGAAGCATGCTAGTTAGTGATATCCAGTTTTCTCTGATTTTTGTTGCATAATGTTGATATCATGATTACAGTTCTGTTCCTATCATTGTTACATTACTGTTTTATTCTGTTATTCATATTCTGGTACTGCTAAGCGATTATGCTCACCCTTCCAAACTGTTATGTATATCTCGCAGATGCCTAGAAGATCAGTCAGACCGACCTATGTTCCCTCCCCTATTGGACCCGGCTCCTCCGAGGTAGTTTGTATCAGGCCACGAGGTCTGATGAGTTGCTGAATAAAGTAGAGTGTGTTAGATGTTGAATAAAGAGTTTGTAGTATGAGAACCTGAATCATACTTGAACCTGGATCGGATCTTGGTTTGGGGTCAAGTTAGTATATTTTAATAATAATTCTGTTGTTTATATTTTTGGTAATTATGTTTAGTGACGTCAACTCCTGACCCCGGGGTTGAGGCCGTCACAGTTGGTATCAGAGCTACAGGTTCAAGTCCCTAATTCAGGTTAGGGATTATGTCGAGTAGGTGATAGCGTGAGTTTTTAAGTGTGAGTCAGCAACTCATATAGAGGAGCAAACTTTTAGAGTCAGTCGAGGGTTCCGACGGCTTTACCCTGGCATCTATTAAATGTTTTGATAGAATTGCCTTGACCTGGTTGTGTCTTTCCTGTATATTTATTATGTTGACAGTGGCCTATTGCGATTTCAAGTTCTCCATCTCGGGAGAATCCCTCTGATTCAGATAGCTCAGATTCTGAGAGACCCCCTGATGTTGTTACCGAGGAGACCCCTATGCCTCCTCCACCAGTTCCTTCCTTTGTGCCTAGAGACATCCCTGGATCTGGTCCTCATCCCCGTTGGGTGCGCAGGTCTGTGTCTGCTGTCATGGATTTCCCTCCTGGCTGCGATCCCAGTTCTTCCATGATGAGACCTCCGATACCTCCTGTGGCCCCTAGTGGTACTTCTTCACCGATCCCTTATCATGTCCATAGGGCGGTGAATATTTCCTTTATCAGAGACCAGAGTCCGGAGTTTGCTGCTCAGTTGGATCAGGTACCTATTACACCATTTCAGGGTATTTCTGCCCCTTCCCCTGAGGTGCGAGTCCGTGTGAGAGCATTGACCCAGATGGCTGTAGAGAGGGCTAGATCTGTTGACCATTTTATTAGTTCAGAGTTCAGAGCTGTGTAGTATCAGGACCTAGTAAACTGGCTAGTGTTTGAGCTAGGTTCCATTGGTTGCAGTGGTAGCGGCTAGACAGAGTTGCAGCTGAGAGATGCAGAGCTCAGAGTTGAACTCTAGGAGTTCTGTAGTTGTTTACTTTGTATATGTACATTATGTTGTGATAGTTTGTAGTAGGCGAGGCTGTTATGACAGCCAATTTTGGTGTGTATTCGGATGGTTCTTTTCAGTTGGATTTTCAGTTGTACTAGTTGGATTCTGTTGGTTATTGTATTTCAGCTGCTTTATCTTATTGTTCAGTTTTTATATATTGTGCATTGCTATTATTGTTGTTATTATTATTGTTGTTTCTGTTGCTGGCATTTTTAGATTATAATCATCCACTCAGGACGGATCCAATTAAAATGGGGATGAGAATATTGTCTTAGTGGCAACGCTCTCCTGATGCATAAATATCAACTGTTAGAGCAACCCATTTTCTTATATATGACTGTTATGTTTCAGGAGATGCCACCAAAGAGAAATTCTCAGCCCAATAACGGATCTGCTGGGGATCCTTCCGTGAGTGACATGATGAACTTGTTGTGTCAGCAATCTGTACAGCTGGCCCAACAGCAACAATAATTCCAGCAGCAACAGCAACAATTACAACAACAACAACAACAGCAGCAGCTCATACAACAACGACAACAGTAAATCCAACAGTAGCAACTACAAATCCAGCAGCAGCATGAGGTAAGAGGGGCAAACCAGGGTGTTAGTTTTAAGTCTTTTCAAGCAGTGAAGCCCCCAGAGTTTAAAGGAGAAGTATATCCTGTTGCTGCCAGGATATGGTTAAAGGAGATGGAAAAGGCGTTCGCGCTCACCAAGGTGAGTGAGAACTTAAAGACTGATTATGCTAGTTATTTTCTAAAGAATGATTCGAATTATTGGTGGGAATCTATGCGAGCTCAAGAAGGAGAATGTCCAGTTCGATTGGCCAGATTTACAGAGTTATTTTTGGAGAAATACTTCCCAGACTGTCTCCATAGTCAAATGGAAGTGGAATTTTTGGAACTGAAACAAGGAGATAAGAGTGTCACGAAATATGAAGCACAGTTTACGGAGTTGGCCCGTATAGCACCGAAATATGTGAGTTCAGAAGCTCAACAAGCGAAGCGGTTTCAGCAAGGGTTGAAGCCAGAAATAAGGAGTGGAGTTGTAGCCTTACAACTCAAGACATATACTTCTGTAGTTCAGGCTGCCCTAGTGATAGAGAGTGATCAAAAATTAGCTGCAAAGGAACAGGGTGAGAAGAAAAGGAAATTTGAAAGTGGACCCGCTAGATCAGAATCAGGAATAGCGAGTCGGAAGTTCCAGCATTGGTTTGGAAGGAATAAGAATAAGAGGTTCAAGAGGCAGAATTTTCCCCAGGCGAAACCCGGTACTACTTCAGTTAACTCTGCCCCGATGAGGATGAGTAAGCCAGCGGCTGATTGTAAAGCGTGTGGGAAAAAGCACAGTGGACAGTGCCGAGAGAATGTTAATTGTTTTAAGTGTGGACAGAAAGGTCACTATTCCACGGAATGTAAGTCTGAGATTCAAGGAGTTACTTGTTTTAGTTGCGGCAAAGTGGGACACATAGCTAGGAATTGCAAGTCAGTGACCCAAGGTAATGCGGGAAGATGTGTGTCTCAAGGACCAGCAACCAGTACTGCGAGAGCTAGGACTTTTAAGATGACCCAGAAGTCTCCAGTTCATGACTCCGATGTGGTTGCTTGTACGCTTACTCTTAATTCCGTACCTGTTAACGTTTTGTTTGATTCGGGAGCGTCCAAATCTTTTATATCTGTGAATTGTGTGAATAAAATGCAATTGATGTTAGAAGACGTAGACGAACCTCTAACCATAGAAGTGGCTAATAAAGATAAAGTACCTGTAAAACAATTTTGTCCTAGATGTTCCCTCGAGATTTCAGGGTACATGTTCCCTGTTGACTTAATACCTTTCGAGTTGGGTGACTTTGATGTTATTTTAGGCATGGATTGGTTATCTTTACATAAGGCGAATATCGACTGTAAGAAAAAGAGAGTTGTTATGTACACCCCAGATAATAAAAGGATCAGTTACCAAGGGCAGAGGCAAGATAGGAAGTTCCTCTCAGTGATGCAAGCAAGAAGATTGCTGCGGCAAGGATGTGAGGCGTACTTGGCTCATGTGGTGGATACGAAGAAAGAGACCCCTGTTTTGGATGAGATCCCTATAGTAAGAGAATTCCCTGACGTTTTTCTAGAAGAGTTACCAGGATTGCCACCTGATCGAGAGATAGAGTTTTCCATTGATTTGATACCTGGAGCTGAACCAGTTTCTAAGGCTCCATACAGGATGACCCCGATGGAAATGAAAGAATTGGCTAAGCAACTTCAGGAATTATTGGATAAGGGAGTTATTTGACCCAGTGTTTCTCCGTGGGGTACTCCAGTGCTATTTGTGAAGAAAAAGGATGGAAGTATGAGATTGTGCATTGACTACAGAGAGCTGAACAAGTTGACGATAAAGAATAAGTATCTTTTGTCGCGAATCGATGATTTGTTTGATCAGCTTAAGGGAGCATGTTACTTCTCAAAGATTGACTTAAGATCTGGCTACCACCAACTGAAGATAAAGCCTGAAGATATTCCCAAGACTGCATTTAGAACAAGGTATGGCCATTATGAGTTTCTAGTGATGTCGTTTGGGTTGACGAATGTGCCAGCGGCTTTCATGGATTTGATGAATAGGGTATACAAGGGGTATCTGGATAAGTTTGTTTTTGTATTTATTGATGACATCCTTATATATTCGAAGAACCCAGAAGATCACGCGGTGCATCTACAGATTACCCTACAGAAGTTAAGAGAAAAATAATTGTATGCGAAGTTTTCTAAGTGTGAGTTTTGGCTGATAGAAGTACAGTTCCTTGGTCATGTAATAAGTAAGGAAGGTATCAAAGTAGACCCGGTAAAGATCGAAGCCGTATCAAAGTGGGAGCAACCAAAGACACCAATAGAAATAAGAAGTTTTCTTGGATTAGCAGGATATTATCGAAGGTTTGTGAAAGATTTCTCGAAGATTGCATCCCCATTAACCAAGTTGACCAGGAAAAATGAGAAGTTCATTTGGACGGAAAAGTGTGAAGAAAGTTTCCAGGAATTGAAACAGAGATTAGTGACGGCTCCAGTGTTAGCATTCCCAGATGAGACGGGAAACTTTGTAATTTATAGTGATGCTTCTTTGAAAGGATTGGGTTGTGTGTTAATGCAGCATGACAAAGTGATTGCTTATGCCTCCAGACAATTAAAGCCTCACGAGCAGAAATATCCAGTTCATGACCTTGAATTGGCGGCTATAGTATTTGCTTTAAAGTTATGGCGTCACTACTTGTATGGAGAGAAATGGAATATTTACACAGACCATAAGAGCCTGAAGTACATATTCACGCAGAAGGATTTGAACATGAGGCAGAGAAGGTGGTTGGAGCTGATTAAGGATTACGATTGTTCGATTAACTATCACCCTGGAAAGGCCAATGTGGTGGCTGATGTCCTGAGTAGAAAAGAAAGGTTGAATCTGGTTAAGATTGCGGAAGAATTAGCACAAGATTTGGAAAGAATGGAAATTGAAGTTCGAGTACCTAACGAAAGTCAGGAGCAATTATATGAAGTTACTTTCCAGCCGGCATTGATGGAAAAGATCAAAAGGTGTCAAGAAGGAGTTATGGAACAAGAGTTGGATACTTTGACATGAGAAGAGTTATGTACTCAAAAAGATAGTCAAGGTTTGTATAAATTTTCATCCAGAATTTGAATTCCTAATGTAACGGAGTTGAAGAACGAAGTATTGCAGGAAGCGCATAACTCTAGGTTTTCTATCCACCCTGGTAGTACCAAGATGTACCAGGACTTGAAGAGGAATTTTTGGTGGCCAGGAATGAAGAAGGATATTGCCAATTGGGTAAGTAAGTGTCATGTATGTCAAACGGTGAAAGCAGAGCATCAACGGCCCAGTGGATTGTTACAACCTTTGGAGATTCCCCAATGGAAATGGGAAGAGATTGCCATGGATTTTGTAGTAGGATTGCCAAGGACGAGAGCGAATCATGATGCTATTTGGGTAATCATTGATAGGTTGACTAAGTCGGCGCATTTCCTTCCGATTAATGAAAGGTATTTGTTGGAAAGGCTAGTTAAGTTATACTTGGATGAGATAGTTACCAAACATGGAGTGCCTATTTCTATAGTGTCGGATCGAGACCCGAGATTTAATTCCAGGTTCTGGACTAAATTCCAAGAGTGCCTAGGAACGAAATTGAATATGAGCACCGCTTATCATCCTTAGACGGATGGCCAATGTGAAAGGACGATTCAGACCATAGAGGATATGTTAAGAGTCTATATTCTGGATTTTAAGGGTAATTGGGATGAACACCTACCTTTGATTGAGTTCTCGTATAATAATAGCTACCATGCCAGTATTGGGATGCCACCTTACGAAGCTTTGTATGGACGAAAGTGTAGGTCACCGTTGTATTGGGATGAGGTAGGAGAAAAGAAAGTGTTAGGTCCTGAGTTGGTTCAGCAAACCAGAGATGCCATAGTGTTAATTCGGAAAAGGTTGGAAGCAACCCAAGATAGACAGAGAAAGTATGCAGATTTGCATAGGAAAGATATGGACTTTGAGATAGGAGCTCTGGTGTTACTAAAAGTATCACCTTGGAAAAGGTTAGTACGATTTGGTCAGGAGGGTAAACTTAGCCCTAGATTTATAGGACCGTTTGAGGTTTTGAAGAAAGTGGGAAAGGTCGCTTATGAGATAGCGTTACCACCGCAGTGGCAGCACATCCATAATGTGTTCCACGTGTCTATGTTAAAGCCCTATGTCCCTAATTCAAATCAAGTCATAGAATACGAATTGATTGAGCTTCAACCAGATTTGTCCTATGTGGAACAACCGGTCCAAATCCTAGATCGTACGGAACGAGTCCTTAGGAATAAGTCGATTCCTATAGTAAAAGTTTTGTGAAGAAATCCTCGAGTAGAAGAGTCTACTTGGGAATTAGAGTCAGACATGCTTCATAAATATCCTCGATTGTTTAGCTAAGTCAGATTCTGGGGACAGAATCTTTTTAAGGGGGAAAGAATATAACGACTCGTGTATTTTTCATTTATTTCTAATATTTGGAAGTGTAATAAAGGTTTAAACAAATAAATAAAATGTTTGTATTGATTTTTGGCAGCAGTTATGGATTGTTATTTAATTAAGTATAATTGTTGTTATGTGAGATTGAATTGTGTGATTTATTAGTGAGATATATGATTTTATTGTGCTTATAAAAAGTGATTTAATGGTAGTTTTAATTCCAAAAATATTCGGATTATCTTTAAAATTGGTTTTATAATTTTATAATTTCAATAATTATTTTTAGGGCTTTATAAAAATTGAGAAATCAATATTGTATTAATTAATTATTTTAAATGATTTTCTGAGTGTGTTTGGTTGTAAAATCCATATTTAATTTTTGAAATCTTCAAAAATTATGAAACTCATATTTTATGAAAGTTATAATATTCTGAGAATTTTAAAATTATTTTCGAAATTTTCGGAAATCGTTTCACCGCGTGTCGTTTTGTTATTTATTAAACACGGGTATAAAGCGCACCTCGAAAGTGTTTTTAAAATTTCGATACTTATATTCTTATTAACTTCAGGATATCTAAAATATTTTTAGACTATTATCGTGATTTTTCGTAATTGTTTTAAGGATGTCTCAGTTCGCTAATTTCAAACTTGGGATAAAAATCCGGGTCCCCGGGTATTTCGGGACACGTGTTAACAACTTATAATAAGAAGTTAACACGTATCCCTTTTTATAGGACACGTGTTGGCTGCAGTTTGTTTCCCCTTTGTTCCCATTGTGTTCGACTGTAATCTCAGTCTCTCTCTCAGTCTAATCTCTTATCTCTCTCTGTATCTCTCCCCTCCCTCTCTGTTCCCCATCTTTCTCATATGTTTTTCCTCGCGTGTTCCGGCTGTTCTCCCATGTTTTTCTCCGTTCCCGTTCCGGTTGCTTTGGTCTCGCCGCCGCCGTGATTTTTCCGGTGAGCTTGGTGGTTCCGATCAGTCTTGTTGGATTATATGTATATATATATACTGTTGTATATATATATATGTGTGTGTGTGTGTGATGTGTGCGTGCGTGTGTGCTGTGTTGTGTTGGTGGGGTGGCTGGGGCGGCGCGTGGCCGCGTGCTTGCTCCCCTGTCTTCTGTGATGTTATTGTGGGTTGGTTCTTTGGGCTTGTGCTGATATTTTCTGTTGGGCCTTCCCTGTTGGGCCTTGCCGTTGGATTTTAGTTTTGGGCTCTTGGTTGAGCCTGTGCGTGCAGTTGGACTTGGTTGTTGCAATTTTAATTTTTATTTCCTTTTTCTGCGGGAATTATTGAGTAAAATTCGTGATATTATTATTAATTCGCGTGGGAAATCATTTTTAATAAATCGGTGAAATTTATTTGGATATCCGAATATTTCGGGCACCAATAAATTTTGCCACCGTACCGCGATGACTCGTTACGAGCAGACGGTGGACGGTGATGACGATGTTCTGAGTCCTAAACTTTATTAATAAATAAAATAATTATGTAAATTATTTTCGGACCTAAATGATTAATTTCGATTGGTGTTGGGATGTAAGTTGTATAAAATGGTGGAGTAATATTGTGGATTGTTGTGATTATTGACGTCGATCGTAATCGACTGGTAGTTTTATAAACAAATAAGATGCTGCCAAAATTTTCTAAAAATATATTGTTAATGTACACAATTATATTCTACGTGTTACCCCTATTTATGTTCGGGATATGTGATTACGTGATTATGTGTATAATAATAATACGAGTCGGGTTATCGGATTGAGTTGTTAGAATTTGAGGATATCAAGCATGTCGGTGTAACTGATTAGGGTATTCTGTATTTGTAGATTCCGATCGAGTTTTCCCAGGATTAAAGTCAGTTTGAGAGCTACTTAGGGTTTTGTAAAGCATTTCAAGGCAAGTACCCCTGACCATTCTTTTATGGTTCAGTACGTATGAATAACTAAATGTTTTACTTTCGTAATGGAACAGAAATGTTTTAAGTTACATATCCCCCGTATTTGAAATGTTGTTTAAAATTATGTTTTGGGGAAAAGTAACTTCTGAAAACACCTATCTCTAAACATGATTTAAATGAAAAGAGAATTTGAATAGTGTGTTGTGACAGAATTGATTTTGAAAAGAGATAGGTAAAAGTGATTTTGAAAACTGGATAAAACGATCAGATATGGGATACGTTGGGGCTAGAGTAGGCCTATTGAGGTAGCGTAAGAGGCTAATGCGGTTGTGCGCATTGTATAACCGATTAGTCCAGCAGGTCAGAGACCTAGCTAGTCTCTGAGTTCCGGAACAGGTGAATGAGATGGCAGTTGGAGCCATCTGGTGTTGATAGCCTGATCAGCTGTCTTCACATATCCGATACGTATCTGATTTGGTTTTGTGATTCCCGTAAGGGCACGAGTAGTTGATACAGCGATTTTATAAATGTGATTAGCATGCTAAAATTGGACTCTGGTATTTTTACAGCATACTGCTATGTTGTTTTGATGAAGCATGCTAGTTAGTGATATCCAGTTTTCTCTGATTTTTGTTGCATAATTTTGATATCATGATTACAGTTCTGTTCCTATCATTGTTACATTACTATTTTATTCTGTTATTCATATTCTGGTACTGCTGAGCGATTATGCTCACCCTTGTAAACCGTTATGTATATATCGTAGATGCCTAGAAGATCAGTCAGACCGACCTATGTTCCCGCCCCTATTGGACCCGGCTCCTCTGAGGTAGTTTGTATCAGGCCACGAGGTCTGATGAGTTACTGAATAAAGTAGAGTGTGTTAGATGTTGAATAAAGAGTTTGTAGTATTGAGAACCTGAATCATACTTGAACCTGGATCAGATCTTGGTTTGGGGTCAAGTTAGTATATTTTAATAATAATTCTGTTGTTTATATTTTTGGTAATTGTGTTTAGTGACGTCAACTCCTGACCCCGGGGTTGAGGCCGTCAGAAACAAGCCCACCGAAATAATATGTATAATAATTAACAATATATGAGCATTCTCATAGTACTAATGAAAGTCTTGGTCAAGAAGAAATGAACCAAGTTTGATATATTAATGCGACAAAGTCGAAAAATATCAGTATATATGTATATATACTTTTCAAAATCTTGGAAATCTTCTTCCATACATAATATACATAGGGTTCCAGTTTATAACTGTATAAATATATCGTTACAAGGTGATCTCATATATCTAACCTTGTCTCAACGTTTTTCTGAAAATCTTTGTCATGCATAAGATAATCATTTACTAGATATAAGTTGAAAAGATGAAGTTACAAGATACTCCAATATACTTATACCTTTTTCTGAATACTACTTGAACTACCACTGTTCAAGGTATAAATAGTTCATCCCATAGATGAAGCTACAAGACAAAACTTGTATAGAATCATTCTTTGAAATATCATCAAAATGAAATGAAGTTACGAGATACTTTATTTGATGAAAACATCATTTTAAAAACTCGACCCAGCCAACACTCAACAATCGCCCAGCCGTAGCCTTTCTATCGAAGTGCTCTGGGTAGTGTTGCAAAAATATCTAATTGGATGAAGAACTCATTACGGGAGTTTTTCGCGCCAGGAAGACCACTCACGATGCTCAGTCGCAGTAGTGCAACCCCACCATTTTCTACATGTTGAGGAGAACCGTCGGATTTACTTGTCAACCGAACACTGGACTCCTAAGGAATGGACCGTCTTAGCAGAACTTTCGGGCCATTTGGGCCAATATAATAAGGCTGGGCCGGCGCCACTCGACCACTTACGCCACTCCTAGTTCAGATGAAATCCATGACTCTGAAACGTAAAGCTCGTCCCCCCTTTCCCCAAGTAGAAACTTGTTGATACGGCTCCACCAAGAAGTCGTATCTAGTTGGAAAGGAAAACTCACCGGTATTTCCCAGGTGATGCCTGTTAATGGATTAACTTATTCCAAGAATTTTACTTCCCGAGTGTTGGGTAAGTAATCAAAAACTCTTTTATCAAAACATCAACCTTGTTGCGAGTATAAAAATACATCACGAAGCCGGATCCCTCAGATTTTTGAGCGAGTATTTAAATCCCCTTCAGAAGGAAGATCTTAATTTGAAAACGAGTTTTGGGATCCGCTCTAACTTTAAAAATCATTTTGAAGACTCGGAAATATTTTTAAGAATATTTGGAGAAATGCTGATTTAATAAAATAAATCAGTCCCAATATATTAGAAAATATCTGAATATTATTGTTTAAATAATATTCCCATAAAGGATGATCTTTATAAAAATAGTTGAAGTAGAAGTTTTAAAACTCATACTTGAAATGAATAATAATAATTAACCAAAGATATACTTATACGAAAGTACGATCTTTATTTGAATAATCGAAAATAAGTTTGATTATCGAAATATTATTCTTTAATAAAATAATGAATATTATTTAATAAAATAAAGAATATTATTTAATAAAATAAGCGGAGTCATAAGTCCTCGAATGAATATTCAAACTAATATTCATTTAATAAAGTAAGCGGAGTCCTAAGTCCTCGAATGAATATTCAAACTAATATTCATTTAATAAAATAATATTGAATAAGTTTTATAAGTAGAAACTCTATTCAAATACTTAAACTAGTCTTTGATCGTAATAGGAATCTTATATGAATATTCCAAAAATAATATTCACTTATAATATAAGACTATCGAATAAACCTTATTCGATTAATAGTTTTGAAAACTATATATATATATATATAATATACTCTGGAACATCGCCTCCCGGTTTAGAAAAATGTTAACCTTTGGGTCCCCTATACTAAGGGTATACGCAACTACTGCTTATCTCTAGCATAGGTATTATGCAGTTTATAAGTATTTGAATTGATAAAAAAATATCAAAATTTCACAACATGTATATATATATATATACCATATCAGCATGATCCAATATATCACAAGATTTGCTAATAACAACCATGCACTTATCTCAAGATAATGCGTCAATATATTTACATCACAATAACAGTATAACGGGTAGAAAAATGGCCTGAGCGTTCGGGGTAGACTTAAGCTTAGAGTGGGTCCGATAATCTATGAACAAAAACATAAGTCATAATTAAACCACGGTCGCTTAAGAGACTAGACTTTAACCAATTGGACCCTAACGTTCGCTTTTGCGCTTAACGATTCACATAAGTCGCTCGAGTAACCTCAACTCCACCATTTTTATAAAATTAACCGTTACGAATTTTAAGGCGACTCTTTCACGAATACTCTACCAACTGCCTAACCCACCTTACATAATTGTTTTGTAATCAAATTAGTCTTTTAAGGGCCTTAAACAAGGTCTCAAAGTAAATCGAGGGGTAAAGGTTCGTTCGGGAAACGCCGTTACTTAAAACGGTCGTTTCTCCTAAACCGTACATCGGAACCATGCGAACCACATATCAAAACGAAGCTTACGACACGCTCTAGATAATAATGGCAATTTTACAGATTGGTCAGTGAGTTATCTGGTCCGAGATTCATGTACAACAGTCTAAGGAAAACGGGCATTACGACGACTATGTTTACGAGTTTTCCAAGTTTCTCACTACACCAAAATCTCACCAAACAACCCACAATTATTAACACATCAAAACCTCAACTATATAATAATATACCAGTCCTTATTCTCCAGATTCTTCATCTCAACCAACCACAATCAAGTTCTATTAACTATAACAAGATTCATTCACCAAATCACTCCAAATTCAAATCAAACTACTAATAATCAAAGATCATGCTTCTCATTTAGAAAACCAACCATCAAACTCACTAATAATCAAAGTAAAGGCTAGGGTTTGAAGTTTATACCTTTCTTGGGAGGTGTTAAGTTGCTAGGAAGCCTTAGGGAGCCTCCTACAAGCTTGATCTTTCCAAAGAAATCAAGAACACAAAGTTAGGCTTTGAAGTTTCTAAAAGTCCGATTGAAAGAACTGTAAAAATGAGGGTCTTACTATGAGTATTTGGACGAGACTTGTGAACAAGAGTTGTAGGCCACCTCAATACCTTTCCAACGAGCTATAGAACACGACATTTTAGTGAGTATTGAAGGAGATATGACAGTTTGAAGTTGCTGGGTTTGTTTTGGCCGAGAGCTTCTTCTTGCAAGGTCAACTCTTCTCTTTTTGATTTATGTTATTTGCTTGGTTGATTCTTCTTTTTGTCTTGAAATTTGTTTTAACCTTTTTACCATGGTTAATTTTGTATGGCCCAAAATCACACAACAAACAAAACTCCTTTGTCATGCTTATGCAAGCAAGCTTGTGTCCTGTGATGACATCATCATCCACTACCTTTTTGATTAATCCCTTAATTACCTGGCTAATGACCGTTGATCTGTTATACGGTTCGCTTATCTTTCGTTTTCGTTCGTCATTTGAGGGATCATATCCGAGATCTTATTACTTGGGTTCCCTTAAAACTTTCTCAATATTTTATATTCCTTTTATGATCCTCTCTTATAATCCTTGAATTTAAATCCTTTTAATCATATTACCTTATACTCAATTCTTTCGGTATCTGATGGATTTTCGGGAAAAATCAAAGTGTTCGAATTTTGATTCTGACGATCTTTACATACACCCATTTACTTTATGAAATACTAATACGATCTTAGAATTTCCATAATAGTACTCCTATATAGCGTGGTCTGATAATTTTTCTTAATCAGTATCATCAGCAAAAAGTTACTATTCATCAGTGTTTCAAAAATTCCAAAAATTGGGGTTATTATAGTTGCTGAATTAGAGAAAGAGAAGGAGATGAAGATAGAAGCTGTTGAGTCTACTTCAAAGGTCTGTGAAAACAAGGGCAAGGGGCTGGTAGCAGAAAATGAAGATTCTTTGAGCCAAGATGATATGGATGACATTGATGAACATCTAGCATTTCTTTCCAGAAGATTTGTCAAGCTCAAGTTCAAAAAGAACTTTGGAGCAGCTAAGCCAAATAGAAACATGGTGGATAAATTAAAATTCAAATGTTTCAAATGTGGCTTGGCAGGGCACTTTGCCAGTGAGTGTAGAAAGTCAGATTCCAGCAAGAAGAAGTTTGAGCCTGTGGATTATAAACAGAAGTATTTTGAGTTGCTCAAACAAAAGGAGAGGGCTTTCATTACACAAGAAAATGATTGGGCATCAGATGGTCTAGATGAGGATTAGGATGTTAGCTATATCAATCTAGCCCTAATGGCCAAGTATGATGAAACAGAGACAAGTTCTTCAAGTAATCATGTAATCACCACTAACCTAGCACATTTATCTAAAGCTGAGTGTAATGATGCTATCAATGACATGTCTACAGAATTATATCATTTGCGTGTTACACTTAAGTCTCTCACTAAGGAAAATGCTAAAATTAAAGAAAACAATTTGTTTTTAAGTGAGAGGAATAATGTGCTAGAGTCTCAGTTTATTGAATTTAAAAAATTGAGAATTGAGTGTAAGATTGCTAAGGATGAATTAATTGAGTCCTTGAAGAAAGAAGAGATTTTGAAGAAGCAGCTTGAACGAGAATAGGAAGTGATTAAGGCATGGAAAACATCTAGAGATGTTCATGCTCAAATCACCAAAGTTCAAGGTATTGAGTCCTTTTGTGATGTAGACTCGATAGATGATGAGAGTCATCCGTCGGATAACCAAAATGATTATCCTTCGAGTGACATAAATCGTCATTCGTCGGCTGTGAGCAAACCTGTGAGTAAAGCCAAACTTGCCAAGTTAAATGAAAAATATGGATCAGTTTCCAAAAACTTCATTTCAGGAGAATCTAGTCAAGTGAAGAAGGAGAAGAAAGTGAATGTTGGTCATCTGTCTATCAAGCAATTGAATGACAGACTAGAAAAGATTGAGGTTAAAACGGAGGCTAAAAGGAAAAACAATAGAAATGGGAAAGTAGGAATTAACAAACATAGAAACTACACACCTGATAAATATGCTCCTATAAAAATCCGTGTTAAGTGTGGTAGTGTTAATCATTTATCTGTTAATTGCAAACTTGCCATGCCTACTCCTATGTCTGTACCCTCCCCTTTTTCCAACATAAATGCCATGCCTTCTATGCCTATGAATGCTATGTCTACACAGAATATGAATGCACAATTTGCTAATATGCCATTTGCACCTAATCCTTATTATGCTGCATTTAGTATGCCTCAAATGCCATTTAGCATACCCTACTGGAATACCATATTTGCTAATAGCATGCCATTTCCTGTTAATCAAAATGTGCATGATAATTCTGTTTTAATGAATGGTTTCAAAGTTCCAACTCAGATGACTAAGGATGAATCTGATATCCCCAAGTCAAATGAGATTAAACCTAATAAACAGAAGAAGAAAGCTAACAAGGCAGGACCCATGGAAACTTGGGTACCAAAATCAACTTGATTTGATTTTAATGTGTGCAGGGAAATAGAAAGAATCTGTGGTACTTGGATAGTGGTTGTTCAAGACACATGACTGGTGATTCTACCCTGCTCACAGAGTTCAAGGAGAGAGCTGACCCAAGTATTACTTTTGGAGATTACAGCAAAGGTTATACTGCGGGATATGGCTTGATTTCAAAAGACAATGTCATCATTGAGGAGGTTGCCTTAGTGGATGGTCTCAAGCATAATTTGTTGAGTATCATCCAACTTTGTGATAAAGGCAATCCAGTAACCTTCAACTCAGAAGCCTGTGTTGTGACAAACAAGAGGAGAAACAAAGTGGTTCTCACTGGAGTGAGAAAAGGAAATGTGTACCTAGCTGACTTCAACTCATCAAATGCAGAATCTGTTACCTGTCTTCTCAGTAAAGCAAGTCAAGATGAAAGTTGGCTATGGCACAAAAAGCTATCCCATTTAAACTTCAAGACCATGAATGAGCTTGTAAAGAAAGAACTGGTTAGAGGAATTTCTCAAGTGGAGTTTACAAAGGATGGACTGTGTGATGCTTGCCAAAAGGGAAAGCAGATCAAAGCATCATTCAGAAAGAAGCTTGATTCAACAATTGAAGAACCTTTGCAACTACTACACATGGATTTGTTTGGACCAGTCAAAGTGTTGTCCATCTCAAGGAAAAGATTTTGCCTAGTAATTGTAGATGATTTCTTAAAGTTCTCTTGGACATATTTCCTTAAGTCTAAAGATGAGGCTAGTGAAATTATCATCAATCACATAAGGCAAGTCAACAATCATCTTGATTTCAAAGTTAGAAGAATCAGGAGTGACAATGGAACTGAGTTCAAGAATTCTGTTATGAGAGTATTCTGTGAAGAGAATAGGATTATGCATGAGTTTTCAGCAGCAAGAACTCCACAACAAAATGGAGTAGTAGAAAGAAAGAACAGATCACTTATTGAAGCTGCAAGGACAATGCTTGAAGAATCAAAGTTACCAACATATTTCTGGGCTGAAGCTGTAAATACTGCATGCTATACTCAGAATATTTCTTTGGTTAATCAAGCAAAATACATGACTCCCTACCAATTGTTCAAGAACAAGAAGCCAACTCTAAACTTTCTTGATGTCTTTGGCTGCAAATGTTATATCTTGAGAAATCAAACTGATCAGAATGGGAAGTTTGATGCTAAAGCAGATGAAGGAATTTTTGTTGGATATGCTATTGGTAAAGCATACAGAGTCTACAATCTGAGAACAAACATTGTTATGGAATCAATACATATTGTGTTCGATGATAAAAAGATTGAAGGACTACAAGATGGAGATTACCATGAGAGCCTTAAATTTGACAATGTGGAGATGGTTAGTGATGACAGTGCTGATGAAAGTGATCAAGAAACAGTATCAAAGGATAATGCAGAAAAATCTACTACCAATGAAGCACAAAATTCAACATCTGTCGAGTTGTAAAATGTGTCATCCATCGGGAGACAATCTGCTGTATCCGTCGGGAGACAACCAGCTTCATCCATCGGTACTCAAAATTCACCATCCGTCGGGTCATCAAAAGGAGCTGAAAGTCAGAATAGATAACTTACAGAAAATTCCCCTTTCTCAAATCATAGATTCACAAACTCAGGGGGAGTTTCTAATAATCAAAACTCAATCACACATCAAGACACCAATGTGGCCTCTTCATCTAGAGCTAATCTACCTCAACAAAGAAAATGGACAAAGGATCACCCATTTGAGCTCATCATTGGCGATGTATCTTCTAGAGTTCAAACAAGGATAGCAACTCAAGAAGAATGTCTATATAGCAATTTCCTATCTAAGGAAGAACCAAAGAAGGTAGAAGAAGATTTGTTGGATCCTGATTGGATTTTAGCTATGTAGGAGGAGCTAAACCAATTTGAAAGGAACAATGTGTGGAAGATGGTACCCAAGCCTAAAGGAAAGAATCCAATAGACACCAAATGGGTATTCAGAAACAAGATGGATGAAAATGGCATAGTAGTCAGGAACAAAGCTAGATTGGTTGCTAAGGGCTATTATCAACAAGAAGGAATAGATTTTGATGAAACCTTTGCTCCTGTTGCAAGACTTGAAGCCATCAGAATTTTCTTAGCCTATGCAGCCCATGCCAATTTCAAGGTCTATCAGATGGATGTCAAGAGTGCCTTTCTAAATGGAGATTTGGAGGAGGAAGTCTATGTCAGTCAGCCTCCTGGTTTTGAAGATCCAAATCTACCTGATCATGTATACTATCTTTTGAAAGCACTCTATGGATTGAAGTAAGCACCTAGAGCCTGCTATGACACTTTGTCAAAGTTTCTTTTAGAGAATCACTTCACTAGAGGTACTGTAGACAAAACTTTATTCTTTAGAAATGTTAATGGCTCTAGCATACTTGTTCAAATATATGTAGATGATATTATTTTTGGCTCTACAGATGAAAAACTTTGCAAAAAAATTTCCAAATTGATGCAAAGTAAGTATGAAATGAGCATGATGGGAGAACTAACATACTTTCTTGGTTTGAGTTAAGCAAGTTAGTGATGGAATATTCATTAGTCAAACTAAATACATTTATGATCTTTTAAAGAAATTTGAACTAATGGATTGCACATCTGTAAAAACTCCCATGGTCACGGCAACTAAACTTGAATTAAACACTACTGAAAAGTCTGTCTATATTTCAAGTTATAGAGGCATGGTTCGCTCACTTCTATACTTTACAACTAGTAGGCCAGATATAATGTTTGCTAGATCTCAGGCTGATCCTAGAGAATCTCATTTAATTGCTGTAACACCCCCAAATCCGGGGTCGGGGATCCGGGTTGTCACGAGTTCCATTTCCCTTAATAACACCCAATCTTAATAATTAATCAACTACTCTGTACTGTGACCCCACAATAAACACACACACCACAAGTTATAGTCTCAGAGATGATCATCCAAAAATAATCACAAGTCGTTTTATTCCACAATTACATGCCAATACACCTTAAATAGGTTTCTGAATAAATTTACATTTCTCTGCCATTATTACAACTCATAATATACATAAGTCTGGTACATCATTAGTTGAAAACTTAGCCTATTGGTAATTTCTACCTCAGCTACAACGGCCTCAACGCTTCCAGAAAGCTGCGGAACGTTTCCTATCCGCTTGCGAATTGGGAGCTTAGTCCTGTTCATTTTATCTATCTGATGTTGTGTGATGAAAGAAGAAAGCAAGGGTGAGCAGCAAGCCCACCAAAATAATATGTATACTGATTAACAATATATGAGCCTTCTCATAGTACTCATGAAAGTCTTGGTCAAAAGAAATGAACCAAGTTGATATCTTAATGCGATGAAGTCGCAAAATATTCAGTATATATATATACATATATACTTTTCAAAATATTGGAAGTCCTATTCCATGCATAATACACACAGAGTTCCAGTGTATAACTGTATAAAAATACTGTTGCAAGGTGATCTCATATATCTAACCTTGTCTCAACGTTTTTCTGAAAATCTTTGTCATGCATAAGATAATCATTTACTAGATATAAGTTTTAAAAAAATGAAGTTACAAGATACTCCAATATACTTATATCCAAATACTACTTGAACTACCACCGTTCAAGTTATAATCAGTTTCAAAGTTCATCACCCAGATGAGACTACAAGATAAGACTTGAATAGATTCAATCTTTGAAATATCATTATAAATAATGAAGTTACGAGATACTTCATTAAGTCCTGATATATATATATATCTCATACATTTCCTGAAAATCTTTGTCATGTAAAGTATGAACAGAGTTGTAATATCCAATGAATTTGGAAAGAAAAGAATTTTGGCATAAACCTGATATCTTGCTGATTAGGCAAAGATACCAATAAGTAACCTTTTCTACTAGTAGATGGACGAATTCCCCACTGGTCATCACCCTGGTCGCAATAGGACCTTATGCTGGACTGCCACTCAGCCACTTATGCATTTGATGGACTCCCACTGAGCCACTTACACTATCATGGACGCCCACTGAGCCCATGTTGCTTATGCCGACTCGATAGATGGACTTACTTCCCGAACGTTGGGTAAGTAATCAATTCATTTACCAAAACTGCAACCTTGTTACGAATATAAAATACACCATAGAGCCGGATCCCTCAGGTTTTGAGCGAGTATTTAAATCCCCTTTTTAAAAGGAAGATCTTAAATATAAAAATGAGTTTTGGGATCCGCTCTAACTTTTTAAAAATCATTTTGAAGACTCGAAAACACTTTAAAGAGTGTTTGGAGTAATGCTGATTTAATGAAGTAAATCAGTCCCAATATATTTAGAAAATGTCTGAATATTATTATTTAAATAATATTCCCATAAAGAATAATCTTTATACAAATAATTGAAGTAGAAGTTGTAAGACTTATACTTGAAATGAGTATTAAATAATCAAAGATATACTTATACGAAAGTACTATCTTTATTTGAATAATCGAAAATAAGTTTGATTATCGAAACATTATTCTTTAATAAAATAAAGAATATTATTAAATAACAAGCGGAGTCATAATACCTCGAATGAATATTATAAATAATATTCATTAAATTAAATAACGGAGTCATACATCCTCAAATGAATATTTAATTAATAATCATTAATAATATAACTGAGTCATAAGCCCTCGAATGAATATTCGAAATAATATTCAATAATAAAATAAAGGAGTCATAAGTCCTTGGATGAATATTTGAAATAATATTCAATACTAAAATAAAGTTAAAGTTATCGAATAAACCTTATTCGATTAATATTTTTGAAAACTATAACCATATATATATAAAAATATATATATTATACTCGGGAACATCGACTCCCGGTTTAGAAATATGTTCACCTTTTGATCCCCTATACTAAGGGTAAATTCAAATACCGCTTATCTCTAGCATAGGTATTATGCAATTGTAAGCATTTTACCCAACATATATATAATCCAAGAATATGAAACAAGCATGCATATATGCCATATCACATGCTACAATATATCGCAAGAATTTGCTAATAACAAGTATGCATTTATCGTAAGATCATGCATATACACATATACATCACAACAACAGTATAACGGGTAGAAAACTTGCCTGAGCGACTGGGGGTTACGAATGGCTCGGGACGAGTCTGGTAACCTATAAGCAACAAGTAAGTTGGAATTAAACCAAAGTCACTTGTAAATCTATACTCTAACCAACTCAGACTCTAACGCTCGTTTTGCGCTTACTGATTCTCTTAAGTCACTCAAGTACCCTCGGCTCCACCATTTTTAATAATTTAACCATTACGAGTTTTAAGGCGATTCCTTCGCGAGTGTCTTACCAACTGCCTATTACACCTTACATAAATGTTTCATACACTAATTAACCCTTTTTGGTCTTTAACCTATGTTTTAAAGTAAGGCAAGGGGAAAAGTTTCATTCGCGAAACGCCGTTACTTGAAACGGTCGTTTCTCCTAAACCGTATATCGGAATCAAATGAACTACATATCAAAACGAAGCTCGTAACATGAGCTATCTAAAAATGGCAATGGTCATAATCTAGAAGGGAGTTCTCGGGTCCAAATGTTATGAACAAAAGCAGTCTAAAGTAAATCGGACATTACGACGGCTATGTTTACGCGATTTCCCAAATTTAAACCATTCAAAATATGACGCCCTCCAAGGCACACATTGGCCTAATTCGACCATGAATCTGGTCCACATAAAGAAGACTATCCAATTCTAAAACAATTCAGTGTAATAACAATATAATTCAATGAACAAGATCATAATCAACGGTGATAAAACATCGGTATTAAAACATAATGCAATTCAAGATGCATCGCAGGGGTATATCAAGGTACATATAAGAAATGGTTTTCAGTTTGTAAAGTGATCAGGTATTAAACAAATAATGATTATTCGAGGTATAGTTCTTTGGTGTTTTAAGGAATGGTTGAGATATAAAAACTTTTGTGTTTTCAAGCAATTTCGTTCCAGTGTTTGAAGTTTGGTAGCTACACATTTGAGAAGTAGTATCATATTTGTGTGGTTGGTGTCCGAAGATCAACAAAGTACGGTTTGCCAAGAATAAGGCTTACGGCTCAAGATCAAGAAAGAATCAGGGTTTAAGGGTAAATAGTTTGAAGCATATGCATTGTAAAACAGGAGTTATGTTTAATGATAAAAATATGTTATAAAACAGTTCGAAAACATTGGTAATATATCTTGAAGAAAAGTTCAGAAATACTTGCCTTACAAGGCTTTACAACTATTACTGATCAACTCTGAGCCGACTCTACTGCTCAGGTTCTAACGTCCAACTCCTAGCTTCCATTGGATTTCGACTTCGACACTTAGGTCTTTCTGTTGAAACTCTATTGAGCTCGTCAACTGACCACTATGTTATCTTTAGTCCATCGTCCACTTTCAGGTTCCCGACTATAACCTACTGGGTCGAAATACCCTACATTAGACGTCTAGGTATGCTTGACATATCCTCGATACTAATTCTTACCCAACGATATTCAAACCCGACTCGTAATTATTCATATTAGAATAACACAGACAACAATTAGGGTTCAAATTCTTGAAATCGATCCAGTGTTCATTTTTAGAAAATACGTATACTCGTCATTTTACGAAATTAGGGTTACTGTGTTTCGGAAAAAAAAAACATACAACACCACATACAATCAGGTTCTATATAAAACATACTTATATGTATCTATTTATACTCGCTCGATGTCCCGATAATCCTCGGATACGCTCCCGTATTTTCGTAGTTCGATTTTCCAGAAATCGGACAGCGTCCCCTTTGTTTATCGGCCTACCCGTCGAAACATCAATCGACGTCAAATCCCAAACACAACAATTGCAACAGTTATCCAATCACATACGAAACTAATTACACGACTCTTTTTATTTATTTTATAAAATTAGGACTCAGAATAAATTCATCACCGTCCACCGTCCGCTCGTCGAAATTCATCGCGGACGGCAGTAAAAATTCGCGGGTACCCGTATAAGTCGGATTTCCAACGCGAATCTTCACCGATTAAACTAATATTTTTCGTACAAAATTTATTTTATTTCACAAAATTCCATCAAATAATTCCCTGCAGAAAATCATCCAATTAAATTAATCAACATTTCCACAGAACTAATAAACCAGGAACCAATAAATCTCACAGCCGCAAAACCACGCGCCTACGCGCTGTCCACGTCGGCCGCCTCACCGGAACAAACCGGCGGCAACCGGAATACTAAAAGAAACGACCGCAGTAGCACAAACAGGGCCTAATCGGCCGGAAAGAAATACAATAATCAGCCGGAAGTAACCAGAATCAACAACACAGCAAGCTGCTACACACACGAACACATATTACACACACACACACACTTATTCACGCACGAACACACACACACACTTAAGCATACATAGCACAACAGATATATACACACAGGTGTATATATATACACACAACCGAACCCGAACAAAGCCACACAAAGCCAATCGGAAAAAGGAAACGGTGGCTCACCGGAGAAACTGAGTGGGAACGGGAGGAAAAGAAAAAGAAGGACAGAGAAGGAATGAGAGGAAGACAAGAGAGTAGAGAGACTCCAGGGAATTAAGAGATGAATTGATAAAAAAAAGATGAGGACAGTTGGGTTAATCTGATAATCGATGTATAAACAGCTGCCACGTGTCTAAAGTAAGAGACACGTCAACCTTTTTATAACTGAAAGTCCCAATTTAACACTGCTTTACCAATTTAACGACTCATATAACATAAAGGAATTCATCGATAATAATAATAAAAATTTAGAATTCCCGGAATAAATCAAAACCAATAAAATAGATTTTTTTATGATTTTTAAAACATTTTTGAATCACACGATATACCCGCATTTATCGATTAAACGAATCAACGCACGGGTATAATTAATCCCGAAAATTCCCAAATAATTTTAAAATTCCCGAAATATTTATTGAAATTATAAAATCATAAAACCAATTTTAGAGATAATATAAATATTTACAGATTTAAAATTGTAATAAAATCACCTTTAAAAATAAAACAGAACAATATAAATCAATCTTTAACTACACATTCAAATCCCTTATACCAATAAATCACAGACTATTTGTATATATCCACATACTGCTACCGAAAACAAGACACATATTTTATTTAATTAATACTTCCACAATTACCTATTTAAATTATTCAAAAAAAAATATACGAGTCGTTATATCCTTTCCTCCTTAAAAAGATTCTGTCCTCAGAATCTGGTTTAATTAAATAAGTGAGGATGTTTGTCAAGCATATCTGACTCTAATCTCCAAGTAGACTCTTTTATTCGAGGATTTCAAATGTACTTACTATAGATATAGACTCATTTCCAATGACTTGCCTTTAACAATCAAGAATTTAAATCGATTACTATATGCAGAACAACTTGGACAAGAGCCCCATTGGCTCCTGAGCAATCACTTAATTCAAACCCAATACTTATCGCTTTAACATTAACAAGTAAAATACATTAGGTGTACACACTGATGTGACGGTCATATCACTCATGAACAACTTTATCTATATTTATCAATACCTCGAATGGTTCACAAATTTTAGGACATAACCTGTCCTTTCCACTCAGATTATCCAGTTTCTTAAGAGATTCCACTTTTACTACACTACTGGTCCTATTTCTATATTCATATTCTCTCTCAATATAATTTCGCCTTCTTTCTTTCCTACTCCGAGCTGCTTCAATCAATATTACTACGCTCTTGGTGTGCCGATTTAACTTAGAATTTGACGACTTTCTTTCTCCCACTTTATTTTATTAGAAATAGGGACCTACACTTGCGTTCACACGAAGCTTGATACAGTGGCATTCCAAAGCTGACATTGTTGATAAATGATTATTCCGGTGTTTCCTTAAAATTCAACCTCTCAACATACTTTATATTTCCTGAATAGCTTTATCATTTTGACCCTTTGTTTAGGGATGATAGGCGGTGCTCATTTTCAACTTGGTTTCCAAACATTTAAACATTTCTTTACTCTTTTTTATCAGTTAAGGCTGAAAAGTAATCTCATATATTCATGTATTATCACCTTTAGTATTTGAACTTCAGATTCCACTCTTTCCAATTCGTCTATTAACTCATTGGTGGACTTAATTACATCCAATCTTCTCTATTAACATAATGCATCTGTTACCATACAGCTTTGCTTAGGTAGTTGTTCATGGATCAGTTCAGAATCTTTCGTTAACCTTAGCCAAAACTTCATTCTTGAAAACTCAACGTATAGTTGCTTTCCTTCTGATTTTTGGGGAAAAAAATCCTTGGGCATTCCCCGCAAACTTTCTTATTCTTTGAGTAGCTTAGGATGTTATCAATAAATATAGTTTACTTATTTGAGTACTCCTTATACACCATATTCCTTAATTCTTTATAGTCAACTGATACACTTATTATTTCGCATAACATCACCAGAGCTTGCAATGCTCATAACTCATTTTAATCATAATCTCTGATATATTCTCAGGTCAGATCTTATGTTAATTCTCAATACATAACACACTTCTTAAATTAGGTCTCATAAGTAATCAATTCTTTATAGGGTCTCACTTCTTCTTATTCATTGTTTTGTTAGACTCCCAATAATCAGTACATACTTTTATACTTTCATTCCTTTTTCTCCCTTAACATCATTAATACATTTCATGATTTGTTTCTTGTAAAACCACTTCCTGGGTCTGCCTTATCTACTATGCCTCCAATACTTCACTTTAATTCTTTGGTATGTCTAACATTTCCCAATCTATTCTGAAATTCCCTTCTTATATCTAGTTATCACTATTTTTCTTTAAGTTTCTATATATCTTGGTATTTCTTCAATAGATTAAATACTCGATATTATGAATTCCCTATGGGATCTCATTCCTTAATTCTTCTGCTTGTAGCGTCCAAGTGCTGGAGGAGAATCTGGGGATATCGCGATCATTCTCCTGGGCGCATGAATTTCCTCTCACTACTGCTAACATCGTGATCCATTATCTTCTTTTGACATCTCCTTATCTTTCCCTTAACAACTTCGACTGAAAGGTCATACTATTCATCCTTGCTCCTGTTTGGATTATAAACTATGATTCCCAATTTCAACTTCTAAAATTCCATAGAAAATTCTTCCGGTATAGTCTCTATGTCCGTCATTGCTTTCCTCTATCTTTGCTTTTCCTCGTGAATATATACTTCAACTTCTTATAGCTCATATATATCTTACACCTTTCTCCATACATATTATACTTCCCAGAACTTTCAAAATGATTATTATTACTGTTACTCCCAAATTATAGGTAGGATACTTCTGCTCATAAGGTTTCGGTTGTCTGGATGCATATACAATAACCCTATTGTGCTGCATCAACACACATCCTATTCCCTAATGAGAAGCATCACTATCAACTACCAAACCTCCTTGATACTTTTAAATTGATAAAACAGGTGCTGAAACCATTCTTTCATTTAACTCCGCAAAACTTTCCCTTCATCCTTCTCCATTTCACAAAACTTCTTGCTTTTCCTGGTTAGCTTCGTCCAAGATATTGCAACTTTCAAGAAATCTTGCACAAATTTCCGATAGTAATCGGCCCATGATAGAACTTCTTACTTTTGTTGATGTTTCTGGTCTCTTTTCATTCATAGTAATTTTAACTTCTGCTGAATCTCTTTTGATCTTCTCTACATTGACTATTTATGCTAAGAACTATATTTCATACAACTTCTTTCTTTTCCAACTTCCCAGTCATCATTAAATGCTTTGCATGGTCCTCCGTTGACTTTAAGTATCACAACTATAGCTTACCCGGATATTCCTTAAAGGTTCTGTCCATCCAGTTTAAATATTACTGGTATATTGATTAATCCAATTGACGCTACGAGAACAGTATTTAGTTCTGAAAATTATCTTTGATATATCCATAGGTTTAATCTTCAGTTGGTGAAATACCAAGTCTTAAATCAGTCTTATAAAAGTACTTTGCTTCCTTTGTTTGATCAAACAAATCATTGGGTCAAGGTAACAGATATTTGTTCTTGATAGTAAACTTGTTGAGCTCTTGCTAGTCGACGCAATATCACATAATTCCATCTTTCTTATTAACATTTAATACCGGTGCACCTTATGGGGTACACTAGGTCTAATCGCTTCTTCTTCTAGCCTTTCTTGCATTTACTTTGCTAACTCCTTCACTTTAACTGGCGCCATTCTGTGCGGAGCCTTGGACACTGGTTTTATTTTAGGTGCTAAATCAGTCACGAACTCAATTTCTATATCTGAAGGAAATGTTGATAAATCATTCAAAAACATATCTTGAAACTCCTTAATTGCTATAAAATCTTCAAGCTTTGTTTGCTTCCGACTTTTATGTATTCCATAATCACCATTGCTCATATCTTGATTACCGTAATCATTATTAACAAATTCGTTACCTTCTTTTATCTTCTGAATCTCCTCACCTTCTCATTTGGCATCCTTAGAATTATCTTTTCGTCACGACGGTCTGTCTGGACATCACGCTTTAGTAGTCAATCCATTCCTTAGAATGATATCAAATCCTCTTATCTTCCAGGATATCAATTCTACACAACTTATTTCCAGGAACCTCAATTTCACCATTGGTACTTACTTATTTAACAACTACACGTTCTTGACTTACTAGTCCTTCAGTCACAATCTTATCAACTCAACAGGGTAATTCATCTTATCAACAAAACCTTCAGAGATAAACAATTAAGTTTCTCTCACATCTTTTAATACTTTAACGCTTAAGGTATTCACCATTATTATTCACATCACCGCATAGCATACATATTCTGAATAACCAATTTCATAAACAATTCATAAACTATCGTTCTTGGAGGCGTATTCCTTATTAGAGTAGATCCCCTTGACTCTTAGTGGATTCTTCACTGGGGCTAATGATTTGCAATCGTCGTCCTGTGCCCGTGTTTCCTTTCCATGCATAAGAGGTAGATGGAACTTCGTCCGCTTGACTCAGGATACGTTGATTTCTACTTGAAAATCTCTTGCAATGAGCAACAGTATAATGAAACGACTAGAAGGATTCAAAATTCACAGAAAATTAGGGTTGAAAAGAAAGAAGAAGTAAGGATTTGAATATGAATGAGACAACCACATTGGTAGTTAAGATGGCCAGTCTTTCGTACCATATGGCATACATCACATGATTAGGTGGCGTCCCACCCAACTCTTCGTCATTCTGACAAAGTGTCTCACCATAATACTGTTTGTCCCAACCAGAAAGCAAAACTTGAGGGAAGCAAATAAATTTGAAAGGAATGGAATATCTTCCTTTTTGATATCATCATAAAGAATTCAGAAAAGAAGTTCATACATTTTTAGGAATTAAAAAGGAATATATGCTATAATATTGAAAACAAGAACGATACCATTGGTCACCATCCACACTTCACTTGTATTCATCTTTCGAGCTTGTTCGATCATATCTCCATTGTTTCATATAATAACTTTTAGAAAGTACGGTGAAATACCTTCGCAAATTAAGCATTATGGTAGATTCCTACTTGTCACGTCTTGCGTCTTTAACATCGCACCTACTCGTATAATACTTTAACAATTTGATCATACTGACGTTCTTACCAGCTGAACTCGAGTGTCCTCCATTTTTAATTTGGAATAACCATGAATTGTTCAACATAGCGATCCTTTTTGCTAATAATCTTTTTTTTTAAGAAGAACTGGAAATCTTCTCAATCTCCTTCAGTCATACTCAGGCTTCCGTTAGACCAATGAATTCTTTGAAATTGGATAGTCCTGTAATTGGATGAGTAATTGCTCCGTATGCTGATTTTGTTGTTAATCTTATCGAACAATATTTGTACCTTACCGTTAGGAATAATCAACTTCTTCATAATCATAGGTTACTTCGTTCTCGAAATTAGCAGTACTAAGTCTGAAACAGCATTCTTTCCGATAATTCGGGCTTTTTAACAAACAAGAAACTCAAGTAGTAATTTGACAACCAATGTTTAAAAATCATTTTATTCGAAAAGGCTTTTAGAAATTTGTAAAGAAAAATCTTTTTCGAAAACTTGTTTTAAAAAGTTTGGAAAATCACAAACCTGGTTGTCTTTACTATATGAGTTAGTTGTTGTCCTTCTGACCTATAACAAGGTACCGAATTAAAGAAAAATTCTCATAAAGGTCCGCTCACTTCAATCTACCTTATCTCCTTCATCGTATCCACTTACCCTCCTTAATCGACGAAACTTCAATTGTTGTCGCACATTATCTTATTCGTAGCTTCACATCAAGGCTCCCATACTGGTAATACTCCCAACATTGTCGTTGCAGTAGTTAAGTAGAACAGGTTACTCAATAGCCAACAAGTCTATTTCATAGAACAAAGTTAGCTCATATCATATCACGACACTACTTTACATATCGCATTTATCATAGCACCATCATTTAATTCCACCAAAATTCCAGATTTATACCTTTCTCTCTAACTCTTTCAAGATTCATCTAATTCATCCCGTAATTATTCATGGGTGGCTTAGTCACTAATGTCTTCTTTTAACCCGATAGCAGCTATCCTCTGAAACACTTAAATCTCCTCTCTAAACTTCTTTTCACCTTTATTTATATCTCAAACGCTCACCATTTACTGTAGCTCTCGAATCCATCCTCGTAGGTACAATCGCTTCATAGGACAAGTTCTAAACTAGGGGTATAGAACATGATGTAAGGTAAACTAAAGAGATACGCTCACGGCCGAATGTCCAGTAAAACAAGAATAAACAGATGGAGGTTCTTGAATAGGTAATCTCATATCAAAAGATGGAAAAGTAGCGTAGAATAGCTTGAAGAAGTGCAACCGTTATAACAGAAGATAGTGTCATTAATACTGGTGGAGGAACAAGGTGCAATTCCAATCTAAGAGAAGATGACGACCCTCGAACGGAAAGCTCCAAATAATCAAATGACACCGGGAAATCAAGATCTGCCATTGCCGTTGTCTGGAATTCACATCGCAAGCTGAGAATCCCGAATCGCAATACGAACCGTGCCGGAAACCTACTATACCATCACACTCAATCTCACAACGTCTTATTTTTCTTTTTCCTATTCCTAATCCTAACCCTCTACCCAATCCCGACAATCTAGGCTTGTTTCAGTGACTTATAACCTGTAGCTCTGATACCAACCTGTGACACCCTCCAAACCCGGGTCAGAAGTTTGGGGTCCGCAACACAAACACAATATATCAACCTGTATATGAAATATTAATTGCAATGACCCTGCTCTATGTAACCATGGATCGCAACAGGTTTAAGTATGAAAACAAGCCACAACCTTAATTTTTATTACAACGTACCAAATCCCAACTAATTTAACTTACAACGGATAATAAAATTATTCTTACAATCTTACTATCTCACTACCTCCACAAGCTTCTGCTAGCTCGATCCAACTCAATCTGGAATCCTAGCTCGTACATTGAACTGGGAAACCTCGCTATCAACCGTATCCCTTTTTAACTGTAGAATTCATAAAAAGATTCGCAAGAGTGAGCTAACTAGCTCAGCAAGTCATAATAACGATAACTGAAGTTAAACAATGATCAAGTGAGATGATTCAGATGATTCAAGTTTCTTTTTAACTAATCATTAGAATTGGATATTCATTTTAAGTTATAAAACCAAGGTTAGGCTGCTGATCAGTCACGCACTAACCCCGAGCAAAGCACACAGCACTGCTCTAATTACTGGATCCAAGGCACACATTGGCCTAATTCGACCACGAATCTGGTCCACATAAAGAAGACTATCCAATTCTAAAACAATTCAGTGTAATAACAATATAATTCAATGAACAAGATCATAATCAACGGTGATAAAGCATCGGTATTAAAACATAATGCAATTCAAGATGCATCGCAGGGGTATATCAAGGTACACATAAGAAACGGTTTTCAGTTTGTAAAGTGATCAGGTATTAAACAAATAATGATTATTCGAGGTATAGTTCTTTGGTGTTTTAAGGAATGGTTGAGATATAAAAACTTTTGTGTTTTCAAGCAATTTCGTTCCAGTGTTTGAAGTTTGGTAGTTACACATTTGAGAAGTAGTATCATATTTGTGTGGTTGGTGTCCGAAGATCAACAAAGTACGGTTTGCCAAGAATAAGGCTTACGGCTCAAGATCAAGAAAGAATCAGGGTTTAAGGGTAAATAGTTTGAAGCATATGCATTGTAAAACATGTGTTATGTTTAATGATAAAAATATGTTATAAAACAGTTCGAAAACATTGGTAATATATCTTGAAGAAAAGTTCAGAAATACTTGCCTTACAAGGCTTTACAACTATTACTGATCAACTCTGAGCCGACTCTACTGCTCAGGTTCTAACGTCCAACTCCTAGCTTCCATTGGATTTCGACTTCGACACTTAGGTCTTTCTGTTGAAACTCTATTGAGCTCGTCAACTGACCACTATGTTATCTTTAGTCCATCGTCCACTTTCAGGTTCCCGACTATAACCTACTGGGTCGAAATACCCTACATTAGACGTCTAGGTATGCTTGACATATCCTCGATACTAATTGTAAGTCATATGTCATAGACCTATTTGTATATTCGAGGATTCAACTCAACTCAAATAAGAATGTAATAAGTAAATAGTGGATCGACCGTCAGAGAGATCTCGCAAAATAATATCTGTCAAAGGATTCAGAGACAATGTTCATCTACAGACTTGAGGAGTTAATTCACTGGAAGAAGTTCAAGAAGTTGATCATGCCTCAGTGATATAAATCAAGATCGTGGATTTAATCAAGTGACAGAGATCTCGTCAGAGTATCAATTAATTACAAGGATTTAATCTGAAGAAAATCAAAGTGTCAGAGTCAAGACATGAAGAAACGTCACGGAAGTTAGTCACTCATGAACCAGACAGTACATCGAGTGTCAACGTTGAAGTGGTGGAATTGATTCATAATTTTCAGTGATTTTCAGAAGATTTGCAGAAGAATGGTTGCTGCTCAAGACTAGAATTAATTCTCTATTAATTAATTAAGTCATCTAATTTAATTAAGAAAATAAATTATATCTGCGAAGAATAATTTATTTATTAATTGAATTAATTGATTAATTAATTCTGAATTAATTCTAGGAATTTTAGGAATTTTCAGAAGTTTAATTGGATTAAATTCAAGGCTTAAATCAGCAAAACAAATGGAAATGAACTAGCATGACAATCTGGATTGTCATACCGATTGTCATGCTAGGCCATTCTCCATTGTCATACCGAAAGTTACTCTAGGAGGGTAATTGTCTTGCTAGTTCATTCTGATTGTCTTGCTAGTTCATTCAGATTGTCTTGCTAGTTCATTCAATTGTCCTACCGAAAGTCATACAAGCTATAGGATTGTCATGCCAATTCAATTCTATTGTTGTGCTGATTTAAAAAGAAGCAGAAGACTTTTCTTTCAATTATCTCAATCATTATTCAAGAACAAGAGACAGCAGCCGCAGCAAAACATTTTATTTTCATCTGCAGAAATTCAAGATCAATTTCTAGTTTGTTAATGTTAAATCCAAACCACTAGAATTATTTATCTTGTTCTTGTGTATCAATCTAGCGGATTAAAATCCCTAGAACTTAATCTCAAATCGCGTTTAGCATTTGATTCTAATTATTGCAAAAATAGAAAAAGTTCATGTCGAATTTATTCTAGATTTGTGATAATTGATTTGAGATTAATACCTTGTAATCGATACAGTTGTTGTAACACATTTCAAGTTTAATAATATTTTTATTTAACTTGAATTTTGTTTCACATTTTTTATTCCGCATTTTATTCGATTATTTGGTAATGTTTGTATTCAACCCCCCTTCTACAAACACATTGGGACCCAACAATTGGTATCAGAGCCTTCTGATTAACGAACAAATCAAGATCCTAGACTTTTGTGATTTTTCAACTCCTTGAATTTTTATTTATTCAAAAATTCATAATGACTTCACATAAAGTTGGAACCGTTAAAATTCCACAATTTGATAA
Organism: Apium graveolens; assembly: GCF_009905375.1. Lineage (NCBI taxonomy): Eukaryota > Viridiplantae > Streptophyta > Magnoliopsida > Apiales > Apiaceae > Apium > Apium graveolens. Next base: position 113,545 of record NW_027418647.1, read on the forward strand.
AGAGAATTATATCATGTGGAAGAAGAAGATGCTATTATTTTTACAAGTTGCAAATCCCAAATATTCAAACTTGTTAAAGAAGGGTATAAAAACTCCGATGGTTATTGAACCGGAGGTAATAATAGATGGTGTGGTGACTACTGAAGCTAGAACCTATCCAAAAGAGCCTGAAGATTTTACTCCTGCTGAGAAGGAAGAAGCCTCCTTGGATGCCAGCCTTCAATTAATATTAATTGATTCCCTTGATCCCTTGATGAACAGACATGTGATGAACTGTAAAAATTCCAAACACATGTGGGAAACTATTGAGGTGATTAATGAAGGCACAGAGGAAGTTAGGGAGAACAAGTTGGAAATCCTAACCTCTGAATATGAACATTTCAAATCAAATCCAGGAGAAGGAATTACTGAAGTGTTTGAGAGGTACAATGCGTTGATCAACAACCTGAACATCAATGGAAAGTATTATTCAATCAGGGAGGTCAACAAAAAGTTCCTTTTAACACTGCCAGCTCATCTTGAACATAGAATCACTGCCATTAGAGAAGCTAGAGATCTGAGTGAGATTTCTTTGGACAGGCTCTATGGAGTGTTAAAAACTTATGAGTTGGAGCAGATTCAACAGAAGGAAGTCTACGGGAAGGATAGAATGGTCAGCACATCTACTGCACTTGTAGCTGAAGGTCAACAACAACAACAACCACTATATCAACAACAATCTCAACAGTCAGACAGAATGGTACAGTCTTCCAAGGTTGAAGACAATGTTATAGTAGCAGAATTTGATTCTCCTACTACCAATCAATCAGGAGATGATTATTATTCCTTGGAAGAACTGGAGCAATTGGAGGATGAGTCAATGGCCCTGATTGTCAAGAGATTCTCAAATGTCAGATTCAAAAGGAATCCCAAGTTCAAGTACAAGTCCAACTACAACAGATTCCAGAAAGGTGGATCTTCATCCTCTAACACCAGCAGTGGTGGGTATAAAACAGGGATGGTTGATCGAAGCACCATCCGATGCTTCAACTGTAATGAGTTGGGACACTTTGCCACAGAATGCAGAAAGCCAAAACAGGCAAGGAAGAACTCTTATGATTCTAATCAGAAGAGTAAATCTGAAAGGGCGTACCTGGCAAAGGGAAGAAGTTGGGATGATACTGACAGTGAAGATGAAGAAGTTGGGAATCTTGCTCTCATGGCTAGTGATGCAAGCACCTCATCGTCAAGAAAAGAGGTAAAACTTTCTGATGCTGAAATGGTTTATCATCTAAGAGGTAACTTAGATTGTGCTCGTCGTGATAATGAATTGTTAAATCAACAAATCAAAGACCTTGAGAAAGAGGTCAATGAATTAAGACTTGTGCACATTAATCAAGATAAACTTAAAGACCAAGTATCTTTTCTAGAGAATAGAGTTGACTGTTATAGACAACTCGAAACTATTCTCAAAGACAAGATCACTGGTCTTGAGGCTAAGGTTAAAGCTTACTTTAATTCTTGTTCGAAGTCCAAAGAGTTTTACAATAAGCAAGCTGTTAATCAAACACATGGAATAGGTTATGATTACAATGCTGCTATTGGAAAATTAGGCATAAACTCCCCTCCTCATGTATGTGCTAAAGGCAGGGAAGTACCACATGTGCTTAAGGGTGTTGATGAACCCCTCTATAAGGAATCAATTGCTGAACCATTTGATGAGACCTCTTTTATTATTCAAGAAGAAATTCGTGCTGAAGATAATGCTAATGGGAAAACTGTCTCCAAGTCAAGTGTGTCAAAAGTTCCAGTCAAGGTTGTGAAAGCAACTGAGACTAACTCAGACACACATGAGTTGGATAGCACAAATGCCATGTCTACCATGCATAAGTTGCCTATTGTTAATCCTTCTCATAAAGCATGTGGTGTTCCTGATTGTATGTCTTGTGCTTTTAATCTGTTGTTTGCTTATTTTAATGGTAAGCATGCTTCTAATGATAAGACTACTCCTCGTCAGCATGTGAATAATAGAAAGCATGATAGGTCTAAGACTGCTAGTCCTCCTAAAGTTAGAAAGGAGACATTTGTGCCTAAGCTTAAACAGAAATTTGTTAAGGCTGTTTACAAGGTCAAATGTTCAGTCATTGAGAATGTTGAGATCGTTAAAATTAAAAATGTTGTTTTGTCTGACAAAGGACAGTTCTACAAGTATGCCGGGCCCAACCAAGTTTGGGTTCCGAAGAAGGTCTAATCCATTTGAAGTGCAGGGCAGTATACAGGTGTAACCGGTAGTGTGGATTCTTGACAGTGGATCATCAAGATATATGACCGGAGATAGAGCCCTGCTATCAAATGTGATTGAGAAAGCTGGCCCCCTGATTACCTTTGGAGATAACAGCAAAGGTTTATCTGAGGGATATGGCTGTTTGCAAGCTGGGAATGTTATCATTGTAATTTTGTATATTGTGCTAGGTTATTATCAGGAAGCAGTATCCAACATATAGCACCAGTGACGAGACTTGAGAATATTACGACATATCAGGCACCTGCTGCACATTACACTTGGAATTGTACTCTAGTAAGATGTGTACAAGTGTACTCCTGATTGGTGAGTTAAAAGAAGAAGTCAGTGCACCACAGTTCATGGACTTTGCAGCTGCAGATCTATTGGACTATGCAATCTCTTCTTCACAATCTCACTTCAGGTTGGTATGAACTAGTATACTGCTCAAGCAATCGTCAAGGACATGGTATGGCACTCTAACAGAAGTTGTAATTTTATATGAACTAGTAGAGTCGTCATATTAATAACTATCTTATCACTAAGCACAATCATATTGTTTTATATGTGCAGTGGTATATTGTTTATGCAACATAACAATTAGTATCTAAAGTACTTGACAAGTATCGGTCAATGATATCTTGTTAACATTATGTTGCAGATATTTGTAAGCTTTTGACATGAATGAGAATTACTTAGACTTTACCCTAAGTGATCAATGTTTTATCAAAAACTCATTCATATTGAAAAACAAAAATTAAACTTCTTTCTACATTAGTGATTTCTTATTTCATGTAAAATCTTTTGAAATCACTATTGTAAATCATTTTCTCTCTATTACCATATATTCTGTGTTACAGGTTCAGTCTCCAATGACTTTCTTTCATTGACAGTCATGAGGTTGAAAACCCACAACGTCTATCCCAGACTGTAAAGACAAACACAAAAACAGAACCAACCAACACTCTTTTACCACTAAAAGTAGTATGAATGAGCATGAGGGAGATAGTGCCTTAGTGCACCACATAAGGAAGGTTCTGTAGTCAACCCAGTAGCTCTGTCTCCTACATAGATGAGTAGTATTTAAACCGAGACAACTGCTAGCCCCCATACATCTTCTCAAAAAGATGTAATGGCTGAAAAGGCACAAAAACAGTTACTAGATTCATTCTCTCAACAGGGTGAGTCTATTGAATTTTGCCTGTCGGCCAAGGTATCCGATGTAGTGTCACCACTTCAAACATAATCAATTCTTGATGCACAAGGAGAGGTTACACACACAAAGGATGAGTTGACGGAAACAAGAGTTTCGACCATTTTAAGGTCAGATTCGATTGTTCAAGGTTCGTTAGTGGACCAATTGCCTTTACAGGTGTTAGGAGAGGATACTGATCCAAAAGCCATATGTCAGTGGTCAGTGTCTACCTCCCCAGGCTTAAATCCCCTGGATGCATCTGCGGATAGTGGATCTGACATAGGTGCAGATCGGCAACTTGTTGACAATGATTCAGATATTACCTGATAAGTCACAAGGAAATGTCTTCACAGACATTAGAAGGGAACTTTGATCCTTATGCTAAATTTGTTGGATCATTGTTTACCTTCCCAGAATTCAAATCTGGAACCCTAAAAGGGAAACTAGCAACTTGTAAATTATGACTCAGATTCATCTGACGAGTTTAACAAGGATGGGGATTTGTGAACTCCCATTGCACCACCTGTGACCTCCTTAAGGATGGCTAAGGTGATTTTCCTTGCAGGTACAGCTGGATTATGGAGCTATGAGAGAAGAGTGATACACTTGTGAGAATGAGTGTAAACACGAGTGGAGAGAAGAGTGAAACACATGTGAGGTACACTAAAACACAATCACACACTCACAGTGAGGAAGAAAGAGAAACTACTTGTTATTTCTTTTCCAACCAAGTGAAATATGAGAACTCCTTCAGACGACGGCATACATTCCTTCTTTAAGGGGGAGATAGAAGCTTAAGTAATAGTTTGGAGGATTCCTCAACTAAGGGGGAGAAATAGCAGGGAGTAAGAAAAAGATCCTACTTGTACACTACACCACACCATTGTTGTTTCTAACTACGGATCCTATTGTACGGGAGAGGTGGTAAACACAAGGTGATTTTCTGATAAGGGAAGAAGCTGTTAGGGGAGTACCATTGGTTTTTATCTGCGGATCCTATTGTACGGGAGAGGTGGTAAAACGAAGGTGATCTTCTTTAATCAGTTGATTCTCATAGGGGAGAAGCAAGAGATATGGGCTTCTCAACAGGAAATGTGGTTGTACAAATGAAGATGGAACTACTTGAAGATATGTTCAGTCTAGAGGAACATCTACTTGGAATCTGGAAAATGTTAAATCTCATCCAGAACTTTTCTACTATTTACTTTGCATGTATGTTTATATCTTTTTCTTATTTGTTAGTTGAGTTATCCTCTAGGTATTTGTGTGTTATTGTCTAACAAACAAATAGGGGGAGATTGTAAGTCATATGTCATAGACCTATTTGTATATTCGAGGATTCAACTCAACTCAAATAAGAATGTAATAAGTAAATAGTGGATCGACCGTCAGAGAGATCTCGCAAAGTAATATCTGTCAAAGGATTCAGAGACAATGTTCATCTACAGACTTGAGGAGTTAATTCACTGGAAGAAGTTCAAGAAGTTGATCATGCCTCAGTGATATAAATCAAGATCGTGGATTTAATCAAGTGACAGAGATCTCGTCAGAGTATCAATTAATTACAAGGATTTAATCTGAAGAAAATCAAAGTGTCAGAGTCAAGACATGAAGAAACGTCACGGAAGTTAGTCACTCATGAACCAGACAGTACATCGAGTGTCAACGTTGAAGTGGTGGAATTGATTCATAATTTTCAGTGATTTTCAGAAGATTTGCAGAAGAATGGTTGCTGCTCAAGACTAGAATTAATTCTCTATTAATTAATTAAGTCATCTAATTTAATTAAGAAAATAAATTATATCTGCGAAGAATAATTTATTTATTAATTGAATTAATTGATTAATTAATTCTGAATTAATTCTAGGAATTTTAGGAATTTTCAGAAGTTTAATTGGATTAAATTCAAGGCTTAAATCAGCAAAACAAATGGAAATGAACTAGCATGACAATCTGGATTGTCATACCGATTGTCATGCTAGGCCATTCTCCATTGTCATACCGAAAGTTACTCTAGGAGGGTAATTGTCTTGCTAGTTCATTCTGATTGTCTTGCTAGTTCATTCAGATTGTCTTGCTAGTTCATTCAATTGTCCTACCGAAAGTCATACAAGCTATAGGATTGTCATGCCAATTCAATTCTATTGTTGTGCTGATTTAAAAAGAAGCAGAAGACTTTTCTTTCAATTATCTCAATCATTATTCAAGAACAAGAGACAGCAGCCGCAGCAAAACATTTTATTTTCATCTGCAGAAATTCAAGATCAATTTCTAGTTTGTTAATGTTAAATCCAAACCACTAGAATTATTTATCTTGTTCTTGTGTATCAATCTAGCGGATTAAAATCCCTAGAACTTAATCTCAAATCGCGTTTAGCATTTGATTCTAATTATTGCAAAAATAGAAAAAGTTCATGTCGAATTTATTCTAGATTTGTGATAATTGATTTGAGATTAATACCTTGTAATCGATACAGTTGTTGTAACACATTTCAAGTTTAATAATATTTTTATTTAACTTGAATTTTGTTTCACATTTTTTATTCCGCATTTTATTCGATTATTTGGTAATGTTTGTATTCAACCCCCTTCTACAAACACATTGGGACCCAACACTAATTCTTACCCAACGATATTCAAACCCGACTCGTAATTATTCATATTAGAATAACACAGACAACAATTAGGGTTCAAATTCTTGAAATCGATCCAGTGTTCATTTTTAGAAAATACGTATACTCGTCATTTTACGAAATTAGGGTTACTGTGTTTCGGAAAAAAAAACATACAACACCACATACAATCAGGTTCTATATAAAACATACTTATATGTATCTATTTATACTCGCTCGACGTCCCGATAATCCTCGGATACGCTCCCGTATTTTCGTAGTTCGATTTTCCGGAAATCGGACAGCGTCCCCTTTGTTTATCGGCCTACCCGTCGAAACATCAATCGACGTCAAATCCCAAACACAACAATTGCAACAGTTATCCAATCACATACGAAACTAATTACATGACTCATTTTATTTATTTTATAAAATTAGGACTCAGAATAAATTCATCACCGTCCACCGTCCGCTCGTCGAAATTCATCGCGGACGACAGTAAAAATTCGCGGGTACCCGTATAAGTCGGATTTCCAACGCGAATCTTAACCGATTAAACTAATATTTTTCGTACAAAATTTATTTTATTTCACAAAATTCCATCAAATAATTCCCTGCAAAAAATCATCCAATTAAATTAATCAACATTTCCACAGAACTAATAAACCAGGAACCAATAAATCTCACAGCCGCAAAACCACGCGCCTACGCGCTGTCCACGTCGGCCGCCTCACCGGAACAAACCGGCGGCAACCGGAATACTAAAAGAAATGACCGCAGTAGCACAAACAGGGCCTAATCGGCCGGAAAGAAATACAATAATCAGCCGAAAGTAACCAGAATCAACAACACAGCAAGCTGCTACACACACGAACACATATTACAGACACACACTTATTCACGCACGAACACACACACACACACTTAAGCATACATAGCACAACAGATATATACACACAGGTGTATATATATACACACAACCGAACCCGAACAAAGCCACATAAAGCCAATCGGAAAAAGGAATCGGCGGCTCACCGGAGAAACTGAGTGGGAACGGGAGGAAAAGAAAAAGAAGGACATAGAAGGAATGAGAGGAAGACAAGAGAGTAGAGAGACTCCAGGGAATTAAGAGATGAATTGATAAAAAAAAGATGAGGACAGTTGGGTTAATCTGATAATCGATGTATAAACAGCTGCCACGTGTCTAAATTAAGAGACACGTCAACCTTTTTATAACTGAAAGTCCCAATCTAACACTGCTTTACCAATTTAACGACTCATATAACATAAAGGAATTCATCGATAATAATAATAAAAATTTAGAATTCCCGGAATAAATCAAAACCAATAAAATAGATTTTTTTTTATGATTTTTAAAACATTTTTGAATCACACGATATACCCGCATTTATCGATTAAACGAATCAACGCACGGGTATAATTAATCCCGAAAATTCCCAAATAATTTTAAAATTCCCGAAATATTTATTGAAATTATAAAATCATAAAACCAATTTTAGAGACAATATAAATATTTACAGATTTAAAATTGTAATAAAATCACCTTTAAAAATAAAACAGAACAATATAAATCAATCTTTAACTACACATTCAAATCCCTTATACCAATAAATCACAGATTATTTGTATATATCCACATACTGCTACCAAAAACAAGACACATATTTTATTTAATTAATACTTCCACAATTACCTATTTAAATTATTCAAAAAAAAATACACGAGTCGTTATATAAAAACCATCACAATTCAACCTCAACCCATTCATACAACCAAAGTCCATCCTTATCACATCATAACAGCCCCAATCAATTCAATATTAACATTTATACTTATGCCTAAGCTTGAATTTAACTATACTTAAGTTCTTTTAACCAAAACAACAAGATTCACCATTCCATTTCACTACCACTCCAACCCAAACTCTAAACCACAAGTATTAAGCTACTTGTTATTCCCAGTGGACTAACAATGAGATTTACAGAAGGGGGGTTAAATGTAAATCTCAAAACTTTTTCAAGTTTTGAGCAATTTGTAAGACTAAGTGTTTGAGTGATCAACTGTGTGTGAATTGCTTGGAGCTGATGCAGACATATATATATTTAAATACAAATGAAATGAACACAAAGAACTTAAAAACTTTTCTGGTGGATTTGTTGTTCCACCAGAGATGTGTTATTTCAGAAAATCTGTGATTCAAAATTAAATCACAGCTGCTTCCTAGTACAAACTAGATGATTTTCACTCTTGATATTTCTAAACAGCTCAGGGAAAATTCATTTCTAATTACTAGCTACTACTTGGTTTATATAACACCAAGTTTATAAGTGAAGACAAAGATAAAGTACAATAAGACAATAGTTCTCCACTTGTTTCTGTTCCATTTTTATCCAGTGTAATATGGAATTATCTGTTGACTTTCCCTTTTGAACCAGACTAAAAACGGCTGCTTTTTCTGCTGTTCCTGAAATAGGCTACCACATCTCTGTCAATCCATATGCCTCTGTCAGCTTTGTTAACTGTCACTATCAACTGCTATGAAGCTTTCATCCGTTGATGGCTTTATCCATTGATGCTCTAGCAGTGCATCCGTTGAAGCTTTCATCCGTTGATGGCTTTATCCGTTGATGCTCTAGCAGTGCATCCATTGAAGCTTTCATCCGTTGATGGCTTTATCCGTTGATGCTCTAGCAGTTGAAGCTTTATCCGTTGAGGCGTTAGAGACATCCGTTGAAGCTTAGTTTCTTATCCGTTGAAGGTCTTCAATATCCGTTGACACTACTTCACTTATACAAAATTACAAGGCATGAAATATTTACAATTAGCCCTCCTACTTGTACATCCATTAGTAGTCAACATGACTGATTATCTTCTAACAACATCTAAGAATTACAGCTTGAAACCAGAGAGTGAGATGTGCTACAATACCAAACTTATTGCTAAGTAAGGCTACTCCTTCAACGGATAGCCAAGATGGTCTTATCCGTTGAGGCTACAAACACTAGATTTCTACTTAAGTGTTTTGCTGAACTTATCATCAAACTAATACACATATTCCTAACAATCTCCCCCTATTTATGTCTACTAGAACTGTAGGCATAAATTTAGGTTTAGCTTGATGATAACAAAACACTTAACAAATATATAAACTGTAACAAAGCAGAAATTCAAAAGTGATGCAAAAGTGTATATGCTGAGATGAAATTGAAGAAATACTTTGTTTCCAAGGGTGCTCCTTTAGCTTGAGCAAATTACTTTCTTTTCCTTTGATCCCTGGTTTTCTTTCCTAGCCTCCTGTCATTCTCCTCTATTTGAAGTTGAAGTTGTCTGTAGAATTCAGCTTCATCTTCTTCATTGACATCTAACTTAGATTGCATATCCTTGAGAGTTTCATTACTGGCAATCTTTAGCTGATCTTCAATTCTGAAAAATCTTCTGACTCCTTTGTTGTCTCTGAACTCCATCAACCAATGAGGTGATTTGTGAATTGTAATACCTCTCTCTGGAATGAGTAAAGTTCTAGGCAAAGCATTGGGCTCCCTCCAAGTTTTCCTTATGTTGGCAATCTTGTTGAGAATCTCAGTCCTGGCAGTTCTGGTAAAGCCAGAATCCTTATGTATGGCTGAGTAGACTCTAATCAAGGTAGTGTAGCCTTTATTCAAAATTCTGTGAAGAGGCCATGTTCTTTCCCCAGCTCCTTTGTATTTGAACACTAGTCTTTCTGGTAGCTGTCTGTAGGCAGCTATTCCCCTTACATCCTCCAGCTCATCCAGATAGAGTTCAATGTCTGAAAATTCTTTTATGCCACAGATGTGAACATAATCATCTTTAGAGTTTTGAGGTTTGGACTTAGGCTTCTGTGTGAATTTGATTGAGGCTTTAGAGGGTGTTGATTTGATTCTTCTTTTCTGCTTCTTTGATGGTGGAGAAGAGGTTAGAAAGGTGGGCAATTTGATGGTGTCCCAATCAATTGGTTCCTCCTTGGGAATGATTGTTTCACCATGAATGTTCATGAAGGGGTCAGGTACAATGGGTTCAGGAATAGAGGGTAGTGGTTTGGATATTGATTGGGTTTCTTCAGTCTTATCTACCTTCTTTCTCTTTGCATTGACCTTCTTTCTTTTCCCTTTCTGCCATTCTTCCTTACTTTTTTCCTCCATCTCAGTACCAAACATGTCCCCCATAGCTTCATCTTCACCTTTGTCTTCAATTTCTTTCTGATCTTCAGCCTGACTTGACTCTAGCTGTTTTTCAAGCTTTGCTTGTGCTCTTTTGTCAGCCTTTAGCTGTTTGGCTTCTTCCTTCAACCTTTTGGTTTCTTCCTTCTTGGATATTGAGAATTTGGGATGTCCTTGCATCACACATATGCTCTTTCCCTCTCTGAAAATAATAGCCATGTTTCTCCTTACAGCCTCATCCATGGTCTCTTTGAGATATGCAATACTTCTTCCTAAAAGCTTGTCCTCATCTGCTTTTGGAAGAGGAAAATCCACCTCTTTTAGAGGATTCTTTGTAGAGTCCTTATTGGATCTGTTGTTGGGCTTGAGAACCATAGGTTGCAGATCTTTGGAAGAAGTTTCTCCATCCTTATGCCTCCCTACTGGCTTGAGTTCCATAATAATTGATTCCACTTTTGTGCTATGCTTCACAGATTGTGATTGAGAAGTTGTAGAACCAAATATTAGTTGCATCTTTTCATCAATCTTCTTCCTTTGCTCTTTGACTTGCAATTCAGCTGCTGCTATCTGGATTAGATCAATTCCATCTAGCTTTCCTTTGACTTGAATTGGTGGAGAAGTTGTGATGACAGGAACTAGCACTTGAGAAATCTGAACTGTTGTAGATGGCTCTCCTTCCCCTTCCCCTTTATTCTCCCCCTTTTTGTTATCATCAAGGGTAGGGGTCAAGCCTTGTGCTTGTGCCAGCTGCATGAGTAGATTTGTTTGAGTTTGTTGATTCTGAAGAATGGTGACCACAGAGTCTTCAATGATTTGAACCCTATCTTCCAATCTGGCCAGCCTCTTGTCAGCATCAGAGGCCTTCCTTAGTCTCCCCAACAAATCTTGCATAGTACCATAGGGTATAACTGAATCCAATTTCTCAGCATTGTAGGATTTCAGATCAGCAATGTCCAGCTTGAGCTCATCCACACTTAGATTTTGCTGGTAATGCTGCAACTGCAAGAGATGCAGAGATTCCAGATGAGCTTGAAGAATTGCCTTGGTACCAGCATCCTGAGTCTCCTGAATGGCCTGCTGAATTGTCATGACCTGTTTGACCAAAGTGACACCAAACTCTCCTGGTGTTGATGGTTTTGCCCATGCCCATGCAGGAAGATTAGGAACAGAACTTGGGCCTGCTACTCCCCCTAAGTTCATGCTCTCATTCAAAGAATTAGAGTCATCATCATTAGAATTTACTCCAAATTCTTCAGATGGCTCACCAGCTTGAGAAGGCAGCCTGTTAACAGCAGCTTTGTCTCTGAGAAGAGATTCTGAAGTGTGTACAATGTGTAGTGTCTGTTCTGCCTCCACATTGCCCTGTGCAGCCAATAATTGATAGGCTGAAACAGGGTGAGTAAAAGTGTCAGCATCCAAGGAAATGTTATCAATGACAGCTTTGTAGTGTTGCTGAAATTGTCTTCCCTTATCTGCATCATCCACTTTCATTAACTCACTAGCAATGACTGGATCCACCCTTATAGCTTCTGTACCTGCCTTTCTCTCAATTTCTCTCTTTTCTTACATCAGGGGCTCCCCCTGGCTCACACACACCCTCACACCCTCACCTTCACCTTCTAAGGTGGCACTCCTCTCACTTACTTTTGCCATGCTGGAAGAAATAGCATGCATTTGGTGACTCTCAACCTCTCCTTTTGCCTGGGAGCAACCCAGCCTCTCACTCAAAAAATCACTCCCTTCCCTCAAGCCTAAAAGTGATTGTACAGTTGCCATGTCCTCTACAGTTGGAGTTGTTTCTGTTAAGTGTGTAGAGGCCATCAACGGATAGGGAGTATCCGTTAAAGTGGAAACTGATGGTATCAACGGATAACTGCTGTTAAGCTTATCCGTTGAAGAACAACCACTTGTCAACGGATGAGAGATATCCGTTGAAGAAGGAAATGATGTAGAGATAGAAAGTGATATAATTATGGAATCTGTGTGGATTGATTTTAAGTGAGGTGACACAGATTCTGCAACTACATCTGAAAGAATTGGCTGATGATCCAACAAATCATCTAAAAGATGATGATCACCAGGTTTTGAGTGGGGCTCCTCCCTGAGTTTTAATGAGGGAGAATCAGGAATTGATGTGAATATCATATCCACATCCAGAGAGGGTGTAGGAGAGTTTGAGGAATGGTGTGTGTCTATATTGAGAGAATGGGGCTGTGATTCCACATTTGCTGGAATCACATCAAACTAAATTTGAGAAGGCACAGATACTGGTGGGTATATCTGTGCTGTGTGTGTCCCTTGTGTGGAAACTAGGGTTTTGGCCTTCTTCTTCCTTGAAAAGGCTTGAATTGGTGAATGTTTAGCTTCAGTGTCCCTCCCTCTTTTGTTCTGTGTCCCTGGATGGGGACTATTTTCAATAGTTACATCCTTTTGGGAGGATGCAACTAGGGATGTGCTGGACTCCTTTTGAACCACTATAGTCTTTTGAGAGACTGTGGCTTGGCTGGAATGGGTACCACTCACCTCTCCCACCTTATCCTGGGGGGCTTTTTGATGTTCACCCCTCCCCTCACCACTCACACCCTGTTCACTCCCTTCAGGGTTTATGGTAGTTGTTACAACTGTTGTCTTTTGAGAAACAACAGAGGTAGGTTTCTTTGACTTGACTTTGGAGATTTTAGATTTGGTGGCTTTGGTAGGAGCCTGTTTGGACAATGACACAGGTTCCATAGCCACACTAGAAGGCAAAGAAATATTGGGGTTGGAAATAGTAGGAGTTATAGAAACATTTACCTCACTTACCTGTAGTGCATTCATGATTGGCAAGTATACCAATGGCACCTGGCTGTTGAGGTTCATTCTCAAAAGGTCTGTAAGGACCCTTTTCTCTTGTGCCCAGCATTTAAGTTTATTATTCTCATTGGATATAACCAAACCTTCAGCAACATGGTTAGCCAATAACATAAAGAAACTAGCAAAGTAGATGTTATGTGGTCTATTAGCTTTGTTACCTAATCTGGAACCTAATTCTAGCATAACACAGTTGCTAAAATTAAAGTACCTATCAGAAACTAGCATATAGAGCATATTAACAAGAGATGAAGTGATAACATCAAAATTGCTAATCTTCCCAGATAAAACCTTAATAAAGGCATCTCCAAGAAAACTCCATTCTTTCCTAAGGCCTTTCCTTCTAATACTACCTAAACTAGTAGAATCAAAAGCATAGCCTATGGAATCTAGCATAGCAGAGACATCTTTATCAGTGTGTGGTGTCATGGCATTATTCTCAGGCAACTTAAAGCAAGATTGTAAATTATCACAATTAATGCAATAGTCCTTACCTTTGAGAGAGAAGGCAATAGTCATATCAGTGGAGTTGAACTCTGCAGTTGTCCAAATCTCCTCAATCACTTCACAGTAGATGGTTGGGGCTTCCAGCATTGCATAGCTCAGTTTGCAGTTCTTGATGAAGTCCATCAACTTGTGATAATCAGAATGGGCTTCCTTCTTTTCAACCAAGACTATGAAATTATTCTTTTCATAAACAAATCCTGTTTGAGACATAATTTTGACTACTGGTGCCATTGTTGTGAGTAGAGGTTGCAGAGAAGAACTTGAGAATTGAGAGAGAAAGAGAATGATAATTGCAAGAAAGCGTAAAGTGAAAATAAGAATTCAATTGGGCTTTTATACTTTCTTGAATTAAAACACAAATTAAAATAATTAAATGATACTTTTAAGTAAGTGAAAGCCGTTCAGGAATAAATGAAACTGTAGAAATTCTGAAAACTACCGTAAATACAAATACATACAACACTGTATATCTGTATCAACGGTTGAGTAAAAGAATCAACGGCTGTGACTCACTAACGTGAGACATCAACGGATAAGGTAAATAGTTATCCATTGATGAACAACACTATTTTATCCGTTGAAGGATAAAATTACCAGAAATGTATTTGTCTTTCAACGGATAATGAATATCCGTTGATAGAACAATTTTGGCTTTCAACGGATGGGGAATATCCGTTGATAGGATAAGTCTTGATTAAAGCCAACTTTGTTCTTGCAGCAAATTCATTTCAGGCTACAAGACAGATTACATAGATGACATAGATTATGAATAGTTAAGCATACCTAACTCACTTACTAATCTTGTGAATGTTGATTCATCAAGTGGCTTGGTAAATATGTCTGCAATCTGCTTTTCACTTGGAACAAAATGAAGTTCCACTGTACCTTTCATCACATGTTCCCTAATGAAGTGGTACTTGATATCAATGTGCTTGGTTCTTGAGTGCTGCACTGGATTTTCAGTAATGGCAATGGCACTTGTGTTGTCACAAAATATTGGAATTTTGTCAACAGTTATACCATAGTCAAATAACTGATTCCTCATCCACAGTATTTGTGCACAGCAACTACCAGCTGCAATGTATTCAGCTTCAGCTGTTGATGTGGAAACAGAATTCTGCTTCTTGCTGAACCATGATACAAGCTTGTTTCCTAGAAATTGACAGGTGCCTGTTGTGCTTTTCCTGTCTAATTTGCAACCTGCATAATCTGCATCTGAGTAGCCAATTAGATCAAAACCAGACTCTCTAGGGTACCAAATTCCTAGATTTGGAGTCCCTTTGAGATATCTGAAAATTCTTTTAATAGCCACTAAGTGAGATTCTTTAGGGTCAGCTTGAAATTTAGCACAGAGACATGTAGAAAACATAATATCAGGTCTACTGGCAGTTAAATATAAAAGTGAGCCAACCATGCCTCTATAACTTGTAATATCCACAGACTTTTCAGCCTTGTTTAATTCAAGCTTGGTGGCAGTGGCCATGGGAGTTTTTGCAGGTGAACAATCCATTAAGTCAAACTTCTTTAAAAGATCATAAATATATTTAGTTTGACTAATAAAAATTCCACCACTAACTTGTTTAACTTGTAAACCAAGAAAGTAAGTTAGCTCTCCCATCATGCTCATTTCATTTTTACTTTGCATTAATTTAGCAAACTTTTTACAAAGTTTATCATCTGTAGATCCAAATATAATATCATCAACATAAATTTGTACAAGTATCTTAGAGCCATTAACATTTCTAAAAAAGAGAATTTTGTCAACAGTACCTCTTGTGAAGTGATTATCTAGAAGGAACTTTGATAAAGTCTCATACCAGGCTCTAGGTGCTTGCTTTAGTCCATAGAGTGCTTTCAACAAATAATACACATTGTCTGGAAAATTTGGATCTTCAAAACCTAGAGGTTGGCTTACATAAACTTCTTCCTCCAATTCCCCATTTAGAAAAGCACTCTTGACATCCATCTGATAGACTTTGAAATTGGCATTAGCTACATAGGCTAGAAAGATTCTGATGGCTTCAAGTCTTGCAACTGGAGCAAATGTTTCATCAAAATCTATTCCCTCTTGGTTAGAATAGCCTTTGGCAACCAATCTGGCTTTATTCCTTATGACAATGCCATTTTCATCTATCTTGTTTCTGAATACCCATTTTGTGTCAATAGAACTCTTGTTCTTTGGCTTGGGTACCAGCTTTCATACTTTGTTCCTCTCAAATTGGTTTAGCTCCTCTTGCATAGCTAAAATCCAATCTGGATCCAAAAGAGCTTCTTCCACTCGCTTAGGTTCCTCCTGTGATAGAAAGCTACTATACGGACATTCATCTTGAGTAGCCCTTCTAGTTTGTACTTTAGATGTAGCATCACCAATGATCAGTTCAAAAGGGTGATTCTTGGTCCATTTCCTTTGAGGTGGTAGATTAGCCCTTGATGAGGTTGCCTCAGTATTGTCATGATATGAGATAGAATGTTGATTTGTTGAAACTCCCCCTGAGTTGCTGATCCTTTGAAAGGAATTGGGAGTTCTATCAACTGATGAGGTGAATTGATTATCCGTTGACAGACTGTGATCAACGGATGCTTCATTATGAACTTCAACGGATGATGCACTTTATCTTTCAACGGATGCTGCATTGCTTCTTTCAACGGAAGCTGAATTATGACTTTCAACGGATGCAGCATTCTGTGCATTATCCAAAGGCAGACTCTGGTTTCTTCTTGAGATGCCTTCTTCATCATTCTCATCTTCACTATCATCACAATATATCTCAATATTGTCAAATTTGAGTACTTCATGATGTCCCTCATCTGTTAGTCCATCAATCTTTTTATCATCAAACACAACATGTACAGATTCCATGACAATGTTGGTTCTTAGATTGTAGACCCTATATGATTTTCCAGCAGAATAACCAACAAATATTCCTTCATCAGCCTTTGCATCAAACTTTCCTTTGTGATCAGATTGATTCCTTAAGATGTAACATTTGCAACCAAAGACATGTAGAAAGTTTAAAGTTGGTTTTCTTCTCTTGAATAATTGATAGGGAGTCATGCATTTTTCTTGATTGATTAGAGAAATATTCTGAGTGTAACATGCACAGTTAACAGCCTCAGCCCAAAAATAAGTTGGGAGCTTTGACTCCTCAAGCATTGTCCTTGCAGCTTCAATTAGTGATCTGTTCTTCCTTTCCACCACACCATTTTGTTGTGGAGTTCTTGGAGCTGAGAACTCATGCATGATCCCATTTACTCCACAGAACATCTTCATGGTTGAATTCTTGAACTCAGTTCCATTGTCACTCCTAATATTCCTTACTTTGAAATCAGGATGATTGTTGACTTGCTTGATATGATTGATGATGATTTCACTAGCTTCATCCTTTGATCCAAGAAAATAAACCCATGAAAACTTTGAGAAATCATCTACAATCACTAGGCAGTATCTTCTCTTTGAAATTGACAATACATTAACTGGTCCAAAAAGATCCATGTGTAGAAGTTGCAGTGGTTCATCAATTGCAGATTCAAGCTTCTTACTGAATGATACTTTCTTTTGCTTTCCTTTCTGACAAGCATCACACAGTCCATCCCTTGTGAATTCCACTAGAGGCATTCCTCTAACTAAGTCCTTTTTGACTAGATCATTCATTGTCTTGAAATTCAAATGGGACAGCTTCTTGTGCCATAGCCAACTTTCAACTGGACTTGCTTTGCTGAGAAGACAAGTAATGGATTCTGCATCTGTAGAGTTAAAATCAGCTAAGTACACATTTCCTTTTCTAACTCCAGTTAGAACCACTTTATTGTCCTTTTTACTTGTGACAATACAGGCTTCAGAATTGAAGGAAACAGTATTCCCTCTGTCACATAGTTGACTGATGCTCAATAAATTGTGTTTGAGACCATCAACCAATGCGACTTCATCAATGATGACATTTTCTTTTGAAATCAAGCCATATCCCATAGTGAATCCTTTGCTGTCATCTCCAAAGGTTATGCTAGGGCCAACTCTCTCCTTAAATTCTGTGAGCAGGGTGAAATCTCCTGTCATGTGTCTTGAACAACCACTGTCCAAGTACCATAGATTCCTTCTTTGTCCCTGCACACAACAAAATCAATCAAGTTGATTTTGGTACCCAAGTTTCCTTGGGTCCAGCCTTGTTAGTCTTTTTCCTAGACTTCATTCCTCCTGCATCTTTTGACTTAGGTAACTTTGGGTCAACCTTGGTCTCAGATGTGGTTTGTTGAAGTGTAGGGTTAGTCACAAAATCATTTAACACATTTGATTGAATTTGATAAGGCATAGGTTGTGCAAACATGTTATTCCACATAGGCATATTGTATGGCATTTGAGGCATACTAAATGCAGTAAAGTAATGATTGTTAATGTATGACATGTTTGCAAAATGTGCATGGGGATTCTGGTGAGACATAACAGGCATAGCATGCAGAGGTGACATAGACATGTTAGGCATGGAGGGATTTGAAGGCATGGGAGCATTTTTAACAGATTTGCAATTATCAGATAGGTGATTAACACTTTTACAATGTACACAGCTTTTTCTAGGAGCATACCTATCAGGTGTGTAATTGTTATGTTTATTAATCCCTACCTTCCCATTTCTTTTAGATTTTCTTTTAGTTTCCTTCTTATCCTCAACCAACTTAAGCCTATCTTTCAACGGATCTAAAGTCATGTGTCCTATATTCACCTTACTGACATCTCTGGATGTGCTAGCTCCTTCTCTGACAAAGTTCTTGATAGTTGAATCATTCTCTTTATTTTTAAAAGAACTTGCCTATTTTAATTGATGAGCCTTCAACGGATGCTCCTTTTCTTCCTTCAACGGATAACTTTCATCATCCGTTGATTCCATATCCGTTGACAATCCATCAATTAATTCTAACTTCTTTTTGTTTTTCTTCCAGGCATCCTCACAGAATGATTCAATTCCCTGAACCTTGGCAATTTGAACACCAACATCCCTAGATGTTTTCCAGGCCTTGATTACCTCTTGCTCACTTTCTAACTGTTTAGAAAGAATTTCTACTTTCTTAACAGCTTCTTCTAGTTCACTCTCGACAGTCAAGCATTTAAGTTTAATCTTTTCAAGCTCAATTACCTGACTCTCTAACACAGCATTCCTATCACTTAAAAACACATTATTTTCTTTGATCCTAGTGTTTTCTTTAGCTAGTGATTTAAGAGAAACACGCAAATGATATAATTCATTGGACATATCATTTATGGCTTCATTGCATTCATGTTTAGAAAGCTGAGAGAGATCAGTAGTAATTACCTGGTTGCTTGATGAACTAGTTTTATTTTCATCAGAATTAGCCATCAGGGCTAGGTTGACATATTCCACATCATCATCTTCATTTACCCCATCTGCTGCCCAATCATCTTGAGTGAGAAAAGCTCTTTCCTTTTGTTTGAGCAAATCAAAATACTTCCTTTTGTAATCAACTTGCTCAAATTTCTTTTTCTCAGAATTTGGCTTCCTACACTCACTTGCAAAGTGTCCACTAATGCCACAGTTGTAACATTTGAACTTTGATTTGTCCACCATGTTTTTGTTTGGCTTAGTGAACTTTGTGTTTTTCCTGAACTTCATCTTTGCAAACCTCCTGGACAGAAAGGCCAGATGTTCATCAATATCATCAAATTCATCCTGACTGGAATTGTCTTCATCCTCAGCAACTTGCTCTTTACCCTTGCTTGATTCTGATTTGCTTGTGCCAATTTTGAGACTTGGCATTGTCTTTTCCTCATTTCTGGCTTCAACTTTTTCACTGTCAGCTACAAGTGCAACTGATCCTCCTTTTCTCTTTCCCTTTTCCAACAGCTCATCTTGCTCCATCTCAAGTTCATAAGTCTTCAAAATTCCATATAATCTTTCAAGTGTGAAGTCCTTATAATCTTGAGAATTTCTTAGAGAAACAGTCATAGGCTTCCATTCCTTTGGTAGAGATCTTAGAAATTTTAGATTGGAGTCCTTGACTTGGTACACTCTCCCATACAGCTTTAATCCATTCAATAGTTTCTGAAATCTGTTGAATGTATCATTCATTGATTCTCCTTCTTCAAAGTGGAAATATTCATATTATTGAATGAGAAGCTGCATTTTGTTTTCTCTAACTTGCTCAGTTCCTTCACAGATAAGCTGCACAGTATCCCAAATTTCCTTAGCAGTTTGGCTATTGATGACATTGTCAAACATATCTTGATCCAGGCCATTAAACAGAATATTCATGGCTTTCTTGTCCTTGTGGACCTCTTCAATATCTTCAACAGTCCATTCTGCCTTTGGCTTGGGAATAGACTGTCCAACAGCAACTGTAGCAGTAGCAGCTGTGGCCACC
Source organism: Apium graveolens (assembly GCF_009905375.1). Taxonomy (NCBI): domain Eukaryota; kingdom Viridiplantae; phylum Streptophyta; class Magnoliopsida; order Apiales; family Apiaceae; genus Apium; species Apium graveolens. The sequence continues at coordinate 133,537 of NW_027418647.1, forward strand.
TTGTGTGGGATGTGAGGACCATTCTCAATACAATTGATGTAGCTTTCATCTTGAGAGAGAAGATGTAAATGCATCTTCACCTTCCAGTGATGATAGTTATCTCTTTCCAGGATTGGAATCTTTACACCAATATCCTTCTTACTCATGCTGTTAGCAGAATAGATCTTTAAACTCTTTGTATGTTAAGAGCTTGCTCTGATACCAATTGTTATTCCCGGTGGACTAACAATGAGATTTACAGAAGGGGGTTGAATGTAAATCTCAAAACTTTTTCAAGTTTTGAGCAATTTGTAAGACTAAGTGTTTGAGTGATCAATTGTGTGTGAATTGCTTGGAGCTGATGCAGACAGATATATATTAAACACAAATGAAATGAACACAAAGAACTTAAAAACTTTTCTGGTGGATTTGTTGTTCCACCAGAGATGTGTTATTTCAGAAAATCTGTGATTCAAAATTAAATCACAGCTGCTTCCTAGTACAAACTAGATGATTTTCTCTCTTGATATTTCTAAACAGCTCAGGGAAAATTCATTTCTAATTACTAGCTACTACTTGGTTTATATAACACCAAGTTTACAAGTGAAGACAAAGATAAAGTACAATAAGACAATAATTCTCCACTTGTTTCTGTTCCATTTTTATCCAGTGTAATATGGAATTATCTGTTGACTTTCCCTTTTGAACCAGACTAAAAACGGCTGCTTTTTCTGCTGTTCCTGAAATAGGCTACCACATCTCTGTCAATCCATGTGCCTCTGTCAGCTTTGTTAACTGTCACTATCAACTGCTATGAAGCTTTCATCCGTTGATGGCTTTATCCGTTGATGCTCTAGCAGTGCATCCGTTGAAGCTTTCATCCGTTGATGGCTTTATCCGTTGATGCTCTAGCAGTTGAAGCTTTATCCGTTGAGGCGTTAGAGACATCCTTTGAAGCTTAGTTTCTTATCCGTTGAAGGTCTTCAATATCCGTTGACACTACTTCACTTATACAAAATTACAAGGCATGAAATATTTACAATTAGCCCTCCTACTTGTACATCCATTAGTAGTCAACATGACTGATTATCTTCTAACAACATCTAAGAATTACAGCTTGAAACCAGAGAGTGAGATGTGCTACAATACCAAACTTATTGCTAAGTAAGGCTACTCCTTCAACGGATAGCCAAGATGGTCTTATCCGTTGAGGCTACAAACACTAGATTTCTACTTAAGTGTTTTGCTGAACTTATCATCAAACTAATACACATATTCCTAACACTACTATATCATCATAACAATCAAAATCATCTTATTATACAAAGGAATCTAGGGTTTGGAGATGATATACCTTCCTTGAAGTGGTGTGAGTAGCTAGGAAGCCTTAAGAAGCCTTGAGAAGTCTTAGGGATGCTTGGATCTTAAAGGAAAACAAGAAAAAATCAAGTTAAAAGCTTTGAAATTACTATTCATTGTCTTCTTCATTGATTTATTGAAGAAGATTGAGAATGAATGGGGTGCTTAAACTCATGATATAGCCATATCTATGCATAAGGATGATTAGGGAATTATCTTACCAATTTAGGAGGCTTGGATCTTGGATTTTGAAAATTCTTGCCTTTGAAATAGTAAAAAGCCGAGAGCAAGCTTTTGTTGAAGAGGAAGAAATGATTTTGTGTTTTGATGAAAATGATTTGTTTGGCTTGGTTGATTTGGTTTTGTTTTTGTTTTAGTTAATTACCTTTTTAGCCTTGAACTTTGTGTGGTTCTAATTCAACCACATCTCCTTCCTTCCCATGTCATGCTTATGTCATGCTATGATGTCATCTTCCCCTCCTTGTCCTCTTCTCATTGGTTGGGTGACATCATCCTCTCTAATCCCTTTGATTAAGTTCCTAATTGTTTGCCTAATGACCGCTGATCTGTTATACGGTTCGCTTAACTTTCGTTTTCGTTTATCGTTTGAGGGATCATACCCGGGATCTTATTACTTAGGTTGCCTTAACCTTTCTCAATATATTATATTCCTTTTATGATCCTCTTTTATAATCCTTTAATTTAAATCCTTTTTATCCTATCACCTTATACTCAATTCTTTCCGTATCTAATGGATTTCCGGGAAAAATCAAAGTGTTCGGAATTGGATTCTGACGATCTTTACATACACTTATATACCATATAGAGTACTAATAAAATCTCAGAATATCCATAACAGAACCCCTACATAGTGTGGCTTGAAAAGTTTTCTCATTCAGCATAATCTGCAAAATCACTATTCATAAGGGTTTCAAAAATTTCCAAAAATTGGGGTTATTACAATCTCCTCTTCTTAAAAGGATTCCGTCCCGGAATCAGATAGAAAATGAATAGGGATACTCTCTTAGCATTGCACTTTCTAACTCTCGAGTAAATTCTCCCACATTGTGGTCCTTCCATCAAACTCTGAATAGTTTGATAACCCTTCTCCTAATCACTTGTTCCTTTTCACTCTATAACCCTTCCTGGTTGCTCCATATAGGTTACGTCGGGTTGCATGTCTATGCGCTCATATGCCCCTATTTATCTGGCATCCGAATTACACTTCCTTAACATTAATACGTGGAACACGTTATGACTTGCTACATGTTCTGGGGTAAGGCTAGCTCATATGCTAACTTCCCAATACTTCTTAATATATCCAAGGGTCCAACAATTGGTGGACTTAGCTTTCCTTTCTTTCCGAATCTCATTAACCCCTTCCAAGGGAATACCTATAACAACACTAGGTCCCCTACTTCCCATTCCTTGTCCTTTCGTGTCAAATCAACATACTTTTTATGTCCATCTCGGGCTACTACCAGCCGTCCTCTGATTAGATCTATTATATCCTTGGTCCTTTGGACCACTACTGGTCTGAGCATCTTGTGCTCTACAACTTCATCCTAATATAAGGGAGATCGACATTATCTTCCCTCAAGGATCTCATAAGGCGACATCTCGATAATGACATATGATCTATTGTCGTAAGAAACTCAATCCGTGTTAAGTGATCATTCCAATTTCTTTCAAGTCTATTGCACAGACTCTCATTATAACTTTTAGCATTAGAGCTTTTGCTTCTCAATACCCATTCTTTTCCAGTTCGTAATCGCTACTACCTTCCATTCCTAATATTCTACTGGTTATACTTCTGCTCGTTAGCGTTCTATAACCTTTTAATAACCACGTCAACCTTAGTATCACGAATGTGTTTCCATTCCGAATACTACCACAACTTTATTACTCCTTTTTCAGCTGTTTCTATTTCCCAAAGTTTGATCAATCATATAGAAGTAAAAGAATTCATTGAGAGATCACTATGATCATGAACACTTGTTACATTGCATAGTTAGTACAGAAGGTGGCCAGCCTTTAATACTTGACAAGCAATTAAATAATAGCCGATATCCTACTCGGCTTCTATCACACAGATAGATAGTCATTCGGCAATACCTCCCCTTTTGGAAGGGTTGTTCTTCTCAGTTTATATGAAATGAAGAGAATAGAAAAGAACGAACTGAAGAGAATTGTATATACGTAAAAAAAATTTTATTGCCATAAAATATCTGGCTTGGAATCTACCTCTGAACTATAGAGGTTTGTTATAGGAGAACAAAACATATATGTATTTATATCAACATCAAGTATTATAGCATCGTATTTCACAGGCCTAACTATTTTTGCTATTCCGTCCATCATTCTATGGACCCATGCTCTTCCTCAAGCTTATACACAATCACCTTTGAAACTCCCTCGATATCGAAAATCGAATTTGGGATCTCATTCTAGACATCATCGTTACTAGAATCCTATGCTTGCACCGCAACCTTCCTCATATAGTAATACGACTCTCTTTTCATAAGAGGGAATAAATATTCAATAGGTAGATACTCTACTTAATTAGTCTATCAATGATAACTTATATACTACCACGACCCGATTAGTGGTACTCAATCTCAACATCCATTCCAATACAACTCTCACGG